>NW_004949177.1:1574261-1579454 GCF_000317375.1 Microtus ochrogaster
TGTTGCTAGTACTTGTCTCTGTAGTTCCTGTTCGTTTACCCAGATTTTCCATCTCCATCCTTCCCTCAGTTTGTGTTTTCTTCATTACTTCCATTTCATTCTTTAAGTTTTGAACTGCTTCCCTTACCTGTTTGATTGCTTTTTCTTGTGTCTCTTGGTTTTGTTGGGTATCTTTGAGTGATTTTTTCATTTCCTCTACCTTTTTGTTTGTGATCTCTAATTGTTTATGGCAGTTTTTCACCTCCTGTTTAAGGTCTTTTATTATTTTCTTATAATTAACTTTTGATTAGATTTCTTCTAAATCTTCTAGAGTAGGGTGTACAATTCTTCTTATTTCGGGATCCCTGGATTCTGGTGATGTCATGTTGCCTTTCAGGTTGTTGGAGGAATTCTTGCATTGGCGCCTTCCCATCTCTTCCTTCAAATGGAGCCAGGAGAGGTCTGGTGTCTTGGTCCAGTGTTTGCTGTGACTGAATCTCTGGGTGTATCTCTTCAGTGTAGAAGCAAGAACTGTCCTGTCCAGATGGAACTCCTCAGCACCGAAACATAGATACCTGGTAGTCCAATGTTCTGAGGACAAAAGGGAGAATTGGGGGTAGGGCGGGGACGAGTAGAACACAGGACACCCTGCAGCAAAAGCTGAAGGTGTGCGTGCTCCCTTTCAGGGGTCCTTGAGGCCTGCCCAGTAGGCAGGCACTCACCGCTCTGGGTGGGCAGCCCCAGTGTAGGAGCAGAAAACTGTTCCTGAGCAAAGGACCTTGCAGAAAATGCAGGCTTGGGGGGGGGGTCGTGTGCAAGAAAGACAGCCCTGCAGAAGAAGCTGGGGGAGGCAGGACTGTGCTCTCTTCCGGGACAATCCGCCCCTGAATAGTACACACTCACCTGTCCAGATGGAACTCCACAGCACCTAAGCAGGGCCGCCGGGTAGCACAATGATCCGAGGACAAAAGGAAATACGGGACAGGCAGTGGGACAGGCAGGGGGAGATCCAGGAGAGCACAGGCACCCCTGGAGCACAAGCTGAAGGTTCCCAGGCTCCCTTACAGGGTTCCTTGAGGCCTGCCCGGTAGGCAGGCACTCACTGCTCTGGGTGGGTAGCCTTAGTGTAGGAGCTTAAAACTGTTTTTGAGCACTGGTCCTAGCATACAGCAGGGCAGGGTTGGGGGGGGGGTACTGGGGGTCCGGGTTGTGCGTAAGAAAGACAGCCCTTCAGAAGGAGCTGGGAGAGGGGGGTTTGTGCTCTCTTCCGGGACAGTCTGCCCCTGGATAGCACACACTCACCCATCCAGATGGAAGTCCTCTGTTTTCTTTGAAATTTTTGACTGCAAAAGGAATTTGATTATGTGGACTGATGACTGATAAGGTAAACCAATATATATATATATATATATATATATATATATATATATATATATATATATGTTTTAAATGTTTCTTGACTTCAAAGATGGAGTCTATGAATATGTTGCTTTGGAAAAGTGTTCTTCTTTTGTTTCTACAGAGGATGAGAAGCTGTAGATTGCTTTCAGATTAATATGGTTTGATGGACCAAGAGCCCCTGAAAGGTTGCTGTGAACACCCCTCAAAAATTACTTTACCCAACTGCTGACCGAGATGAACCTAGAATACAGGATACACCATGAAAGACCTGATTAACAGCATCGCCAGTTAACAAAAAGTAATCTAGAGAACTATGCCCAAATTTCCTAAATGATTGTTTATAAATGTTTGTTTACATTTAAAGGGGGTATGCTATAGTGATTTGCATTAGTGTGGATCTTGGTTTATTGACACAAGTTTAAGGTCAATTTTTTATATGTATATTTCTGCTCTTGATTAAGGTATTGTGTTTGTACAGCTCATTTAAAATATAATGTAGAATTAAGAAATATAGGTCAATAGATAATCATCTATAATAGTCAAACTTGTAGTCATGTTAGTTAGATTTTCTAGATATACAGAGATATATTTCAGATGGATAGGCATTCCTCAAACATTTCAAAGACTATAGAATATGGCATTTTAAATATTTAAGAATTTAGGACTTTTCATGACAACAAGACACATCTGATCCTGGCAGCAACAATTACTTCAAGAGGAAGATGGGCATCAAAGAGGCTCCTTATGGAGTTGGTTGGCCATTTGGGCAAGAAACTGCTCTTGTCTGGACTGCTTGATGAACTGGACATGCAGGACCCACAGAAAAAAATGAATGCTGAACTTGCATAAAGGTGAGACGATCCTTCGGGGGTTTCTTCTTCATAAAAGATTCTGCTAGACATTCTGCTTGGCACAGAAGAAAATGACTGAAAAACTGCCAATATAGGCAGAACTGTCCTTGAAATTTCCTGTCTTATGGAAATGTCTGCTGGATATTATGAGCCTGTATGATGAAGACGGTTGCCCCAACAGTACAAAGAACTTTGGGTGACTGTCCAGGCAGTGAGATGTCTCTGTCAATTCTAGGGTTTTGGAAGTTGCTTACAATGCACTTCCTATTTACTTAGGTAATATCATTTTCCTCTGGAGTCTTTGATGGAGTTGAAGAATAGATAGTAATAATATAGTTTTACTTAGTTATGATAAAAGATAAAATAGATATAAATAATTGTCACTGTAAATCTTGCTTGATAACTATTACATGTAATTTTACTATGTTAAAGTTAACACCTTCCTTTTTATTTAAACAGAAAAGGAGAGGTGATGCATGATTCCCCTCTGTATGCTGTGAATACCATTGGTAGGTAAAGAAACTGTCTTGAGCCTGTGCAGGGAATAGAGGTATGTGGGGAAGACTAAACTGAATGCTGGGAGAAAGAAGGCAGAATTAGGAGAAGCCATGAGCCACCAAGACAGGCATGCAGAATCTTTGCCAGTAAGCCACTGCCATGTGGCCATACACAAATTAATGGAGATGGGTTAAATTAATATTAATAGAGTTAGCCAATAAGAAGCTAGAGATAATGGGCCAAGCAGTGATTTAAATAATATAGTTTCTGTGTGATTATTTCTGGGTTGAGCAACCAGGAACCAACAAGCAGCCTCCCTCCTACAGTGTTTTTATTAATAATTTTGCAAACTCCAGCTTCATGATAGGATTCTTTAGAAGAATATACTTGATGGTGAAATATTTTTTTACATTCCTGTCATCCTCCAAAAGAAATGGGCTCCAGCATCTCATATATTGTCTGGATAATTTTGAACAACAAAGATGCATTTAGCTGAGAATTAATACGAATTCCAACAAAATTTCACATGATGACACAAAAGAAACAGACAATCTAACATAATTAGTCTTACAAAAGTGTGTGGGAAAACTATCTATGTTTTAATGTCATCACACACCATCTATTTCTCCAGAAGTTCACATAGTTCAAAAGTAATATTTTAATATAAATTCAAGAAAGTTAAAATCTTTTAAACAAGTAAGAAAATAGAAGTGTCAGTGTTATTAAAGAGTTAAAAGAAGGGCAGATGTTTCTATGAGAAGATAGATGTTTCAAACAAAGATGTCTGCAGAAGTCAGGCCAGTATCACAAATGTGTGAATTGAATTAGGCCAAGTTTAAGGCCAACAGAAGAGGTAAAGGTCATAGAACTGAGGAACATTCATATCTCCCAAAAGCACAAGAAAGTTTTTAAAGAAAACACTAGTTGGACACAGCGTTTCTATAGGTGATGTTTAGGGTTCAGTTTACAGCTGTTGACACATATAAACAGAAATTTAAAATTAAATGTGATTTAACTCTGAAGTTCCTTAAAGACAAGGTAAGAACAGATAGGTATCTGAACTTTACTTACTTAAGGAGACCTGTGATTTACATGTAGGGTTAGGACTATGACATTCAGTTATGCAGAACCAAAACTTTGTTTAGAAAACAAACCAGTAGCCGGGCAGTGGTGACAGATACTTTTATTCCTGGTCTTGAAAAAACAAAAATAAAAACAGAAACAGAAAAAAAACTCAAAGCAAACTAGTTTGTGAATGAAGATCAGATTCCCAAGCACAGTGCTGGAAGCCAGCAGCAAGATTCCAGCATCAACTCACACTGACTTTTAGAAGTAAGGACATACATTGCTGTTGAACACAGGTCTATCCCACTAAGCTCCAAAAAGAGATTTTAGGTCTCCTGTCTGCCTCATTTGGTCCACTCATCTCAATTTACTTGCATGTAATTCCATTTTCGTTTTGTAAATGTGACAAAGAAATGTGCATTGGACAAATACAATAATTTTAGAGGGGGCTTTAACTCTATGAGGTTCAGATACATGGTCACTTATGCCCACTGCTTGAGCTAAGCACGTACCTGGCATTTTAACTGAAGTTGAAAGGCATTCTTTTCAGTTCTGCCCAGTTTTGATTAAATAATTCCTAAGTATTTTCTGTTCCATTTTTCGGGCATCTTTTAAATTTGGGATTATTTTACTTACACAGGTCACTTCGGTGTAAGCTGCCTTATTATATTGGCAGCATTATTTTTGTTAGGTCCAAGATCTTTTATGTTTAGATTCTTCTAATATTAAATCTTATGTAAAAATGTGTGATGTGATGCAAGGTTTATGCATAATAAAACTAAGTTATAGCCTATTGTAACCTATAAAACATTTCTTGTAAATTATCTAATTTATTTTTCCATTTACATACAGTTTCTTAATGTCAATTTTTAAAATATTTGTTGTGGCCTGCTCTGTAAACATTCCCACACATTTTTCTTTAATGCTTATTTGCTTGAAGGAATCTTGGATTCTAATTGTTTGTCCTATGTGACCAACCATTAAGCCAGCTTCAGGATGTCTACCTTTTCTGTAGTTTCTAACTTTTTCTAACTTGTTAATATTCTAAATAAGTGTTAGAATCATGCATTTTATACCTTACTTTCCAAATAAATTCTCTTATTTACTAAAAAAAAGAGCAGGCAGGTAATGGCCTAGAAGAAGTTAATCATCTTGAAAATGCAAGTAGACTGTTCTATCAAGAGAAATAACCTGTTTCTTATTTCAGAACTCCAACAAAACCTTTTACATAGATCTTAATGTAAGGGAACTAACACAAAATAATGGCTGGTATACTTAACAGAAATGTTACTTAAGAAATGTACTGATGCCGGGCGATGGTGGCACACGCCTTTAATCCCAGCACTCGGGAGGCAGAGGCAGGCGGATCTCTGTGAGTTCGAGACCAGCCTGGTCTACA
>NW_004949177.1:1579554-1588122 GCF_000317375.1 Microtus ochrogaster
CAAGAAAATCCAAATGTATAATGTTAAACTATAGTTCTGGGAAAGCAGGTCCACTGAGAACAGAATGAGAGAGACCAGGTCTCTAACTCCCTAGTACTCTGGCATGAAATAGATAAAAAGCTTTGAAAATTTAGAATTCCCTGAAATTGGCACTCTTTAATATCAATCAATGGCTTCCTCTGGGCTTTTAACAGGAACTTTGGTGGAGATAACTCAGACGATAGGTCCCAAGAGTAGACTGTAAATAAGGAGGGGTGCTTTTCAATGGTGAGAGAGAAGATATATAACTAACAGCATTGAGGTAGCTAGAGTATCACCTGAAGGCTGGCCTATGTTTGTCTCAAGAGGCAACATCACTCATACATTTGGGATGTATTCCTTTCTTTCTCTGGCCAAGCTTTATCTCCAGCACATCTGTGCATACCAACAATACACCAGAGGCCAGGATAACATCCATCCCTACTGCTTTAAATACCAACTTTATTCTCATGGCTTGCAAATTGATATACTAGTCTAGCCCTTGCCACTAAGCTACAGAGTTGCATAAACTGTTCTTTTTCTATCTCCTTTTAAATGTCTCACAAGTATCTTAAATCTTTTATGAGCAAAACCAAGCTTCACATTTGTTCCTCTCCCACTCTTACCAACCTGAGTAGTAGAAACATTAGAGTCATTATCACTCTTGTTTCCTCCTTCTTTACAAGCACTAGAGACCACAGAGATTAGAGCCTGGACTTGGATATTAACTTCCTGGACTTAAACCGAACAGCCCCTTTTAACTATTTGTATGACCTTGTCCAAGTCATTCCAAATCTCTAAGACTACCATTTTGTAAAAGAGAAAGAGTGACAGCTATTTTATAGAGAATCCAAAGAATTAAATAAGTAGAGAGTTATAAACTCTTAGAATAGTCAACTGAAGGTCATATTTAATAAATATAATATGTCATTGTCTTTCTTCTCCCCATATATTATTTATAATGGTAATTGTATTATTCTATAAAATACAGATAATAGAATTTACATCATAAGGTTGTCTGAATGAGTAAATGATGTAAAGTACATATAGTGTCAGATCTTTGATAAACAACAGATTTTTGTGATAATTTTTCATTTGCAAATTCATCAAACAGGAAAAGTAATCCTTCATTTATTATTATTCAAAAAATAAATTGGGAGAGCTACTAAATTTTTGGCAATTGATATATAGTGGGAATAGAGAGATGATCAAACCTATGATTCCCATATCCTGGGCCTTATGAGGATTTATTTTTTTAGTGCAAATATGGGAAGATAACAAATGTAATAAGGGAACTGAATAGTATGATAGTTGATGAAGACTATATGGAAAAGAAAAATGCTGAAAAGTAAAATTAGAAAGTGACAAGGATTACAGCTTTAAACACAATATGTAAAGAAATCTCTTTGAGAAAAACCACAAAGATTTGGAAGCTTAAGGCAAATTCTTTTACCCTGAGATGGGTCTATGAAGAACAACAGTGGTCAGTATGACTGAAATAGTAGTAGTGAGGAAGGCAGTGATACCAAATAATGTCAGATAGGCAATGAGGAGCCAAAGAATGGAGGAATTTGCCAGCCAGCCCAATCAAAGACTCTGACTTGTATTCTGAGAGGGAAAGCCAGTGGGAAGTTTTGATGATAGAAAAAAACATGATGTGTTTTATTATACACTCTGCTGTACTGAGATCACACCACAAAGAGCTGAGGTAAGAATACAGCGGAGTCTAATCAAGAGATGGTTGTAATATAGTCACAGATTATGCCAGATTAGATTAGCACGGTGTCAACATTGGTTAACCAATATTTGAATTGTGGATGTACTTTAAAGGTAGAGTTTTTAGGCTTTGCTGACTAGCAAAAGTCATAAACATGTAGGAGTTGAGTATAATTTGACTATTAGAATGAGAACATTATGATTCAAGTACTATTTGCTGAATTTGAATCCAAGTGTAAAATTATATTCACAGCAGCAGTTGTAGACAACTAAAACTCCTTCTCCACCAAACAGAACTTTGGCTCCAAGAGTTAAGCAAAACTCAAGAGTAGCGAGATTTCTAGAAAATGCCTAAACTTCTAGAAATAAACCAACAGAATTTCAAATATTTTATAAGTCAAAAAGATATCTCATTAAGGTTCATTTGGATTAAAAGCAAAAGCCAAGAAAGAAATAATATTGATATTTTAATTTGCATTTTCTTGATGGCTAAAGATGTTGAAAACTTTTAAAAATATTTATTGAAGATTTGTGTTTCTTTCTAGAGAACTGGTTTCTCCTATATGTGCTTTTAATGTGTGTGTGTGTGTAATATGTGTTTATATGTTATGAAACTAGACAGGGTACTATGAAAAATAGGTTTAAAGAAAGCATAGATGGGTAATAGAACCAATATGGCATGAAAACATAAGGATACTGGGATAGCAGAGTAAGAAGGTAGAGGCAGGATAATGAGAGAAAAAGATAGAGAATAGATGAAAAAAATAAATTATTTCTGAAAATGCCATAATGAAGGTTTGTTGGAGGAGGCCACTTGATGGTTCCTGGCTGCCTGGCTAGCTTAGACCCGAAATAATCACACAGAAACTGTATTAATTAAATCATTGTTTGGTCCAATAGCTGTATCTTCTTATTGGCTAACTCTTACATATTAATTTAACTCATTTCTATTAATCTGTGTATCACCACGTGGCAGTGGCTTACCAACAAAATTTTGGCATGTCTGACTCTGGTGGAGGCTCCATGGCATCTTGCTGACTCTGCCTTCTTCCTCCTAGCATTCAGTTTAGTTCTCTCCACCTATCTCTTTTCTACCCTATTAGATACCTTGTATACTAATTAACAATAACAAAAAACATGCAAACTAATATTCCTCATGAATTTAAAGATTGTCAACAGAATGTTGTCACATATACAAAAAAAACAAGTCATAAGTAACTGGAAATTGTCATGAAATTGTAAGGCTAGTTCATTATTCGATAATAAATGGATGAAATACGGGATATTAACAGTATAAAGGCAAACAACTGTGACCCTATGAGTAAGGAAATACACATCCATGATATACATGTCCTCAACTAATAAAGGGCATCTACAAAAAAACTGTGGATCTGTGGCAACAATCATAGATAATGGTTAGAAACCGAATACTTTCCACCTTAAGACTTGGACTCACAAGGCCTGATTTCATAACTCGTATTCAACATCATACTGAAAAGCTCTAGTTCAGGGAAGAAAGAAGAAAAACATTAAGCCATACTGACTGTAATGAGAAATAAGATGATTCAATTTTATTTGCGTGATTGTTTATGTAAAAACTGCCAAGGAATCTCCATTTAAAATTTGGAATAAGTTATAAGCAAGATGGAAGTACAAACTGCATTTATAGATTGATATGCTACATACTAACCATAACTATTCTTCCAAAATTGTTTTTACAGATTTTATGAAATATCATTCAAAATTCCAGCATAATCTTTTTAAATATAGACAAGGTCATTCTAAAATTACAAGGAAAGAAAAAACTAGGGTAGGCAGAACAATTTTGACATAGTATAGTTAGAGGACTTAGGCTACTCATATATACAACCTATTATATACAATAATATATAGAGTGTGGCATTGACATAGTGATAAATATATAGACCAATAGCGTAGGGAGTGGAATTTCCTCTAAAATTGTAATGCTGGTTTATTTTTCTATAACAAATGGATATAATCCACCCCATTAACAGTATAAAAAACATAATCATAAATCAGACTAAAGGAAGTATTTGAGAAAAGACAGAATATATTTATGGTTACTAATTGATTACTAGTCAATTAACTTTTGGCAGACAAAAATGAATCTTTTCAACAAATGGTGCTTAAAATTTTGAACATATAATAGCAAAACAAACAATTCAAAGTCTTTCTAACCTTGTATTTTGTAAAAAATTAAATAGACCATTAATCTATTATATCAAAATATAAAACATATTACTTTCATTCTTTTGAAGGAAACATCAGAGAAGATATCCCATAAGCTCAAGTTAGGCAAGGAGTTATTGAACATGATCAACGATTAATAAAAGGTGATAAATTGGATTTCACCGAGAACAATTCTTTGCTGTTCAAAATTCACATAAAAATATGAAAAGAAAATCTAAGACTGAGAAAATATGCTTCAAATAATATATCTGATAAAGAAATCTTGAGAAAATCTAAAGAAATTCAATCATAAGAAAATAATTCGAATATAAGTGAAAGGGCAAGAATGTTCACAAACATTTGTGATGACTGCACTGGGGAAGCTCACAGAAGTGCATCCTGAGTTCAAGTTCAGCCTGAGCTAAGATAGGAGTGCTCTCCTTTTCTCTTCTTTCCCTCTCTCCCCCCTCCCTCCCTTCCTCCCTCCCTTCCATTCTCCCTCCCTCTCTCTTTCTCTCTCTCTCTTTCTCTCTCACACACACAACAACAACAATAACAAAGAGGATGAGGGAACAGAGGAGGAGGAAAAGAGGGAAAAAGAAATATCTGCAAAAAGGCTTTACAGAAGATTGTAAATGTGCATATGGGGAGAAATTCAGCATCATTAGCTGTTAGAAACATATAATTAAAGCCACAATGAATTTTCATGACGCATCTATCAGAAGGTCTAAAAAAAAATGAGAGATGGCATTCCTGATGAGTAACTGGACTCTTCTACTTTTCTAGTGGGAATTAAAATTGCCACAGTATGAATAGCTGGGACTTGCATAGGACCGAACTCAGCTCTCTGAATGTGGGTGACTGTTGTGTGGCTTAGGCAGTCTGTAGGGCCACTGGCAGTGGGACCAGGATTTATCCCCAGTGCATGAACTGGTTTTTGGAGCCCATTCCCTACAGAGGGATAACTTGCTCAGCCTAGATACAGGGAGAAGGGCCTTTGTCCTGCCTCAAAGTGATGTGCCAGACTTTGTTTACTCCCCATGGGAAGCTTTACCCTTTCTGAGGAGTGGATGGAGAGTAGGGTAGGGGGAAGGTGTGGGGAGTAAGAGGGGGAACAAGCATTGGTATGTAAAATGAAAAAAGATTGTTTTTAAATTAAAAAATAAATTAAAAAATGCTACAATTTGGAAAACAGCCAAACAAACACTAACACCATGATCTATTAATAGAACTCTTGGCCATTTTCCTCAGAGCAATTAAAACTTGAGAACATATACAGTGTATCTATGTTCATAGTAGCTTTGTTTGTGGTAGCTCCTAATTTGAAAACAACTTAAATATCTCTGACTACTTTAATGAATGTTCTAGCTTCATTTTTGTTGCTGTGATAAAATATCTCTGCCAAAAGCAAGCTGGGTTAGGAAAGGATTTATCCTGCTTACAATTGCCCATCACAATTTATCATTTAGGGTAGTCAAGGCAGGGACTCAAGACAGAAACTTGAAGGTAGGTCTATTTGTTATCTGACAAAGCATTAATTCTGACCATGTAACTCACTTCATAACCAAAGAAATACAACAGGAACCATGAAGGATGCTGTTTGCTAGCTTGCTCATAGGCACATATTTAGCTAGTTTTCTTATATAGCTCAATATCCCACACTTAGGGATGGTGATGCCCACAGTGGTCTGGGCCCTCATGGGTCAATAAGTAAGTCAATACTCACAGACATGCCCACAGGCAAATCTGATCTAGAAAATACCCAACTGAGGCTTTCATCTCATATGATTCTACTATCTGTCAAGTTGACAGTTAATGTTAACAAAAGCAGTGAGTAAATAAATTGTGGTAACACCATTCAGCAGAATAATGTTCAGCAATAAAAATGAACTCCTGGTATAGAATCATTTTGAATGAATCTTAAAGGTATTATGTTGAATCAAAGATCCATTCTCAAGTCACGCACCATCCATTCATATGCCTTAAATAGCAAATGGACAACTTAATGGTGGAGAATAATACAGGATTGCAGCAGATTCTAGACTACTATTACCACAAGTAGATCATAGGTGCACATATATATTTCATATTGATATATATGTTTACACTTAATGTTTACACTTCTGAAACAAATCATTTATCTTTGAACTTCTAATCTATTCTTCACAAGAGGCAGAACGAAAAAGAACTTGTCATAGTCTGCTAAATGAATGTATAGAGACACCCATGAACAGAATCAGAAACAGAGTGCAGGTCATGTCCTTTCGCATCTGTGTACTTCTTCAGTTCCCAGAAATAGCAACTTTTCCAGCACATCTTCTCTGAGAAGATTAGGCTTTCTTTCAGCTCCCACATATTCTAATTGCTCTATACATCAGCCAAACTAAAGGATAATGCCATCTCAGAAGTGGCCTGGCTCCAAGAAATTCTAAATCTTGCTGACATGGTCAAGGAGGATTTCATAGATTCATCAGGTTTTTTGACTAAAAAAAAAAATTGTGGTAAATTGGCAAGGTGCTCTAAACCAAATTATAGATCTTTAAAAGAGCTGCCGGTAGCAGTTTTGTGGATGGGTCTTCTATTATTTTAGATTCTGATGGTTTCAGGCCAATTCTTTAGAATAATTTTGTAGAAGTCATGCTGTCAAATCTGTGGATCTTGGCAAGTCATGCATTGTTTTTCTCTCAGCTCAGCAAGTTGCTATGCTTCCTGCTTTGCAACTTTGAGGCCAGAATGCAGCAGTTGTCCATTTGCTAATTTTCATGGAACTAGAAGCTGATTGCTGGACACATATATTTCTCAGCATTTGTGAAGGTTGAAGCATTCAGATGAAACCATGTTATCCCATTTCAACAGTCAAACTCACTTGACCATCCAAATCAATTAGACATCTCATAAAATAAAGCAGGTCTTAATTCTAGTCTTGTCTGTCATAAACACATTCAAACATTGTGAAGGCAAATCATACAAAATAAATGAATTAAGTCAAACAAATCCTTTTGCAAATTAACATTGAGCATCCTTTATTTACTCTTTCAGATAGTTAATCCTGTGAACTATTGTTTCCATAAAATCAGCTATCAGGCACATGCTCTCTACTGGCGGTACTATCTATCAAATTCCCACACTTTCATATTCCATGTACAGTTAGAGGTTCATGTGTGTGGATTTCTGACTGTATAAGTATCCAAAATAGTTTTATCACTCCTCTAGGACACTTCCCTGCATGTTACAGAAAAATAAAGAAAGTGAGAAACATGAATACGTGGTACTTATCATATTAGTATAGATTGCCTACTTTTGCTTTACTAGTGACTTTAACTTAGAAGTTATCAATGTTGACTACACATGACAACTTTTGATCTGCATTTATGACAGAAAAATTCAGTCAAAATCTTCAATCAGTTGCATATGTTTACCCTCATTGTAACTCATTTAGGTTGAGACTTTCATATTCCATAAGGACTTGATGAATATGGACTTACCTTCTTGGAGGAACATGGCTAGGAATTTGGGAACTGTTGGTCAAAGAATATATAATTTTGTCTAAAAGGAAGGCATAGAGAAGATCTTGAATTTACACATTGACTTGACTATGATTAGCAGCAGCAATATACATATTGCATGTTTAAAAATAAGTAAGATAAATTTTAAATGTTCTCACCACAAAAGCATAAACATATGAAGTGGTGAACATGTTAATTATCTCCACTTAACCATTTCATAATGCATGTATAAATCAAGGTATTTTTAAATACATAAATTTTAGTCTACTAAAACTAATACCTAAAATATAGCTATATTGTTTGCTAATATATACTGCTAAGTAACAAGTACATTATGTATATTAATTTATTTAACCTTTAAACAGATTTTGTTACTATTCCCATTCCACAATTAGAGAAACTGAGGCTTGGAAACATTAAGAAATTTTCTCAAAGTCATTAAACTGGTAAGCAAGAGATTAAAAACGAAAATTCAAGCAACTTTCTCCAGATGTCAGAGAATCACTTCCTTCTCGTACTCACAGATCTTTTCTTCTTCTTTCCATTGACTTTGATCTGTAGCTTTGGATCCTGTTCCCTCCCTTTGCCCCTAAATGTATTGTCATGTTTTAGACTTGTTTTCTGCATTGATCTTGAACCTCTACTTTCAAAAATGTGCTTTAGTCTCTTACCCCCTTACCCCTACGAGGACAACACAAGGTACCCACCACTACTGCTACCCTTTGACATTTGTTCCAGTTTCCTTTATGTTCCTGTGATTAAAATATTCTGACAAGCATCTGAGGGATAATAAGATGTTTCAAGGGACAAAGGCTTGTGCTGCCAAGCCTAATGGCCTTAGTTTGTTACCCAAGGTCCACATGGTAGTAAGAAACTTACTTCCACAAATAATCTTTGAATTGTGACATGCATGTACACACACAACAAATAAATAAATAAAATGTAATATAAAATTTGAAAGCAACTGAGGGAAAATGGTTTCTTTTAGTTTACAGTTTGAGGTTACAGTCCATCATTATGGGGGAATAGTGACAAGAGCTTGAATTAGCTAGTCACACACAGTCAAAATAAAAGAATACATACAAACAAGATGATTGGGATAAAGGAAGGTTGGATAGGGGAGCAGGGAAGCACATAT
>NW_004949177.1:1588912-1593612 GCF_000317375.1 Microtus ochrogaster
ATCCATATTCTGACTATTGTAAGAAAAATCTAAGAGTGTAAGTGTTTTTTATATGTTTTGATTTTATGTTCTGTGGGTGCATATGCAGCAGGGAGCTCCATTTTTCACTTTTTGATAAATTGTCATACTCTCTTATAATGGCTATGTAAATTAATTAACATTCCCACTACCAGAACACAAAGATCTTTTTTGTCTACGTTAGTACCAAGCCTGGTTACACTGTCTTTGCCTTTCTAATTGTGGTAACTCAAGTTTTTATTTGCATGTCTTTAGATTAATTATTTAAATTAATTAATTGATTGACTAATTAATTAATTTAAATGATTAATAGGTTGAGAATTGTCTGCTTATCTGTTGGCCATTTGCATATCTTATTTTAACAAATGTCTACTCAGATCTACCACATTTTAAAATCAGATTTTCTTTTACTATTAAGGTATTTGGATTGAAATATTTTAAAGTTAATCTATACAGTTTCATTTTATGCAAGAACCATATGATTTCTGTTACTATTTATTCATAATATACTTTAAAATCATTAAGTGTGATCCCTTTAATGGAATGAACATGTACAAGACAGATTTTATGTCATTAAAACTATTGTTTATACAATATGTCAGATACATGTCATACTTTGTCCAAACACACATAAAAAATACTAACAAGAATGAACCTTAATATAAACTGTAAAGTTTGAGTACTAGTGATATATCATTGTGGTAAATGATCAGTTGTGCAAATGCGCACTGTGATGTAGAATGTTGATAGTAAGGTGTTGGCAGAGGCTGCTCATTCATTTCCCGACCATCCTGACTCAAAATAATCACACATAAACCATATTATTTGCAATACTGTTTGGACAATAGCTTAAGAATATTTCTAGTTTGCTCTTATATCCTAAATTAACCTATCTCCATTAATCTTTGCATTATCATGAGATCATGGCCTACCTTCAAAGTTTCTGCAGACTCCAGCAAAGGCATCTGTCCCTGGTGGCAGTTACATGGCTTCTCCCTTACTCCACCTTCTTCTTCTAGCTTCTATTATGCCCTATCACAAGCCAATACAGCTTCTTTATTAATTAACCAATAAAAGCAATAAAAGCAACACATATTTAGACACATATTTCCCACACCAAGAGGAGCTGCACATGTGCCCCATCAATCTAAAACTAAAATTTGCAATGTAGTCAAAGCTGCCTTTGAACTTTTGTTACCCTTCCTGCTTTCTTCCTCATGAGTTCTGAGATTATAGATGCATGCCAATAAACCTGACAATGTTTATTTAACTTTTTGAGGAACTGTATAACTATCAAGCTTACTATTTAGCCATGGCCACACAGTCTTCCTTGAGTTCTGAGGGGAGGGATTTGATGGAGAACTCTAGTTTAGACTCTCTGCATAATGTCTGACTGTGGGCCTCTGTATCTATTCATATTTGCTGCTGGAGGAAGCCTCTCTGATGATGACTAATCTATGAATACAGCAGAATAACATTAGGAATCATTTTCTTGATTTTTTGACCAGTCATGTTTGGTTTTACACTGGGTCTCTGGGCTAGCTGGTTTCCGGTTCTTAGTTACACAAACAGTGTTGGATATGGGTTCCATCTCGTGGACTGGGCCTTAAGTCAAGTCAGATATTCATTGGCTACTCTCACAAGTTCTGTGCCACCATTTTCCTAGTACAATTTGCATGTAGGACAGAGCGTAAGTCAAAGGTTTGGTGGCTGAATTGGTGTCCAAGTTTCTCTTTCATAAGCCTGCACAGTACTTTTTTGCACCAAAGAAATGTAGGCGTGAAGGCTTCATGTAGGTACCAGCTCAACTTCTCCATTTTGAAGAAGTTGTGTGAATATTGCCCCTGTGAAAGGACCCTGCTGTCAGCTTTCAGAGAGCAATGCTTTGTCTTAGCATCAGCCTTGATTGTTTGGGAATTTCCATGGAACCCCCTTGACCAACAACTCAGTTGAATCCCATCAAGTCCCACCAATGGAAGCCTTGCCTGGCAACAAGAGATGGCAAGGATAGACTTCAAATTCCTCACTAATATGAGTCATCATTAGGATCACTGTCATGGATTCCAGAAAATTTCCACTGCACTAGGTTTCATACCACACCCCAAATGCCACCCAATCCCAGCCATTTCTCACCATACTCTCTCCCTCTATCCTATCTCCCAACCAACCCTATCCCTCTTGCTCTTGTCCCCACCAGTACTCAGTCAACCCATAAAATCTATTCTATTTTCTCTTCCCAGGGGGATACATGCATTCCACCTTAGATATCTCCTCTTTACCTAAACTCTCTGGTTCTTCAGATTATACCTTGGTTATCATTTTAATTAATGGCTAATATCCACTTCCAAGTGAATACATACCATATTTGTCTTTCTGTTCTGAATTTCTTCACTCAGAATGATTATTTTCCTAGTTCCATCAGTTTGTCTGCAAACTTTATGATGTAATCTTATAATAGTTGACTGATACTTTATTGTGAAAATGCACCATGTTTTCTTACCCATTCTTCAGTTGAGGGACATCTAGATGATTTCCAGTTTCTGGTTATTATGAATAAATACACAATTAACATGATTAAGTGTCCTTGTGGTAGGATAATGGATCCTCTGTGTATATGCTCAAGAATGTTATAGCTGGATCTGTAGGTAGATCCACTCCTAACATTCTGAAGGAACTGTAATATTGATTTCCATAGTGGTTGTCCAAGTTTTCACTCCCATTAGCAATGGAAGAATGATCTCCTTGCTTCACATCTTTGCCAGCATGAACTGTCACTTGTGTCATTGAACTTAGCTATTCTGACAGAAATAAGATGGAATCTCAAAGAAGTTTTTATGTACATTTCCCTGATGACAAAAGATGTTGAACATTTCTTTAAGTGTTCCTCAGCCATTTGATATTCCACTACTGACAACTCTCTGTTTAGGTCCGTATCCTACTTTTAAAACTGGATTATTGGGTTTTTGATATTTAGTTTCTTGAATTTATTATATATTTTAGATGTTAGTTCTCTTTTGGATATGAAGTTGGTAAAAAAAAATATTTTCCCATTTTGTAGATTGCTGGTTTGTGAAATTGACAGTGTACTTTGCATTACAGAAGTTTTCAGTTACATGAGGTCCCATTTTTTAGCCGTTGATCTTAGTGCTTGCACCATTGGTGTTTTGTTCAGCAAGCTGTTTCCTGTGATAATAAGGCTATTACCCATTTTCTCTTCTATCAAGTTCAGTGTGTCTGATTTTATGTTGAGGTCTTTGATCCATTGGAGTTGTGCTTTTTGTTCTTCTATATGAAGATATCCATTTTGGCCAGCACCATTTGTTAAAGATGATTTATTTTTTTCCTTGTGTCTTACAGGCTTCTTTATCAAAAATGAGGTGTCCATATTAGATTTCTGTCTGGATCTTCAATTAAATTCCATTTATCAAGATGTTTGTTTTGTATACTGATACCATGCTGGGTGGGGTTTTTTTTTAGTTTTTTTTTTTTTACATTTACTTATTTTTTTGTATTTATTAGATTTAAAAAAAAACACCAATCTAAGTTCCCACTCCCTCTCCTCCTCCCATTACCTCCACATCCCCTAACCTCCTGCCACCCAATCCTCAGAGAGGGTAAGGTACATTGCTTTGAGGAAGGTCCAAGGCCTTTCCTTATTATATCTAGGTGGAACAAGGTATACATCCAGATAGAATAAGATCCCCAAAAGCCAGTACATGCAGTAGGGATAAAACCTGGTGCCACTGCCAGTGGCCCCTCAGTCTGCTACTAAATGTGGTTGACAGTTGAATTGCTGGGACACTATTCTCTTTGGATATATTCCTGGGAATTTCTCTAGAGCCAGGTTTCTGCTAAGTCTACAATGGCTTCCTCAATTAAGATATCTCTTTCCTTGTTCTCTGTCCTTCCTCCATCTCAACTATCCCATTCTCTCAAGTTCTCTTCAACCCTCCCCTTCTCCCCTCCATTTCTCTTCCTACCCTACCTCCCCCCACCCCCATGCTCCCAAGTTTTTCAGGCAATCTTGTCTGTTTCCAATTTCCGGGTGGAGCTAAATATGTTTTTCTTTGTGTTTACCTTAGTTCTTAGCTTCTCTAGAATCATGAACTATAAGCTCAGTGTCTTTTGTTTATAGCTAGGATCAACATTTGAGTGAGTACATACCATATTCATCGTTTTGGATCTCGGTAACCTCATTCAAGATAGTGTTTTCTAATTCCATCCATTTGTATGCAAAATTCAAGATGCCATTGTTTTTTAATGCTGAGTAGTAGTACTCTAATGTGTAAATGTACCACATTTTCTTTATCCATTCTTTGGTTGAGGGGCATCTAGGTTGCTTCCAGGTTCTAGCTATTACGAATAATGCTGCTATGAACAAATGTCCTTGAAGTATGATTAAGCATCTTTTGGGTATATGCCCAAGATTGGTATTGCTGGATCCTGAGGTAGGTTGATTTCCAATTTTCTGGAAAACCACCATACTGCTTTCCAGAGTGGTTGTAAAAATTTGCACTCCCACCAACAATTGATGAGTGTTCCTTTTACTCAACATCCTCTCCAGCATAGGTTATCATTGGTGTTTTTTAACTTAGCCATTTTGACAGGTGTAAGATGGTATCTCAGAGTTGTTTTAATTTGCATATCCCTGATGGCTAAGGATGTTGAACATTTCTTTAAGT
>NW_004949177.1:1594227-1595656 GCF_000317375.1 Microtus ochrogaster
ATCTAACTAAATGGAGAGAAACTCAAAGTGATTCCACCCAAATCAGGAACAAGGCAAGGTTGTCCACTCTCTATATATCTATTCAATATAACACTTGAGGTTCTATCTAGAGCAATAAGACAACAAAAGGAGATCAAGAGAATACAAGTCGGGAAAGAAGAATTTCAACTCTCATTATTTGCTGATGATATGATAATTTACATAGGTAACCCCAAAAAATTAATCAAGAAACTTCTACAACTCATAAACACCTGCAGTAATGTAGCAGGATATACATTAACTCAAAAAAATTAGTAACCCTCCTTTATATAGATGATAAATGGGCTGAGAAAGAAGTCAGGAAAACATCACTCTTCACAATTGCCAAAAATAACATAAAATATCTTGGAGTAACTCTAACCAGAGAAGTGGACCTGTACGACAAGAATCAAAATCTTTGAAGAAAGAAATTGAAAGAGATACCAGAAAAAGGAAAGATCTCCCATGTTCTTGGGTAGCTAGAATTAACATGGTAACAATGGCAATCTTACCAAAAGCAATTTACAGATTCAATGCAATGCCTATCAAAATTCCCGTAAAATTTTTCACAGACCTTGTAAAAACAGTACTCAACCTCATATGGAAAAACAAAAAAACAAGGATAGCCAAAACCATCCTGTATAATAAGGGAACTTATGGGGACATGAGAATCCCTGACAACTTCAAACTCTACTAGAGAGCTACAGTACTAAAAACTGCAGGTATTGTCACAAAAACAGAAAGGAAGACCAATGGAACCTAATAGAAGACATAAATATCATCCACACATCTACAAACACCTGATTTTTGACAAAGAAGCAAAAAATATAAAATGGAAAAAGGAAAGCATATTTAACAAATGGTGCTGATGTAACTGGATATTAACAGAAGAAAGAAAATAGATCCATGTCTATCACCATGCACAAAACTCAAGTCCAAATGGATCAAAGACCTCAACACAAAGACAACCACACTGAACCTCATAGAAAAGAAAGTGGGAAGTACATTTGAACGCATTGACACAGGAGACCACTTCTTAAGTATAACCACAGTAGCACAGATACTGAGAGAAACAATTAATAAATGGGACCTCCTGAAACTGAGAAGCTTCTGTAAAGTAAAGGACATGGACAACAAGATGAAATGGCAGCCTACAGAACAGGAAAAGATTTTCACCAACCCTATATTGGCCAGAGGGTTGATCTCCAAAAAATACAAAGAACTCAAGAAATTGGTCATCAAAAGAACAAATAATCCATGCTGTTTTTATTACTATAGATCTTTAAAGCAACTTGAAATCAGGAATGGTGACACATTCAGCAGCTCATTTATTTTTCAGGATAGTATTAACTATAATGAGTATTTGCTTTTCCATCAGTAGTTGAGAATTCCTTTTAAGATTTTTTTTTTT
>NW_004949177.1:1599772-1601337 GCF_000317375.1 Microtus ochrogaster
AAAAAAAAAAGAACTTTGTTAATTTCCCCCTTTTTTGTTTCTGATTTTCTGAAATTCTTAAAGGGATTTATTCTTTTTCTCTTTAAGGACATTTACCATCTTCATATATTTGGTTTTAGGGTCTTTTTTGTACTTCAGCTATATCAGAATATTCAGAGCCTGCTGTGGTAGGATAGCTGGGCTCTTGTGGTGATATATTGCCCCAGCTGTTATTGTGCTTTTATGCTGGTGTTTAGGCATCTGGATTTGGGATGATTATAGGTCTAGGGATTGAATTCTAAATTTTTCTTTGTTGAATGTTTTGTTCCCTTGGTTTTTAATTCCTCTCTGGATTTTCAGGGAGTGTGATAACTATGGGTTTTTTATTTCCCTGGCCCGCCCACCTGGTGTGTTCACAGAGAATGCCTGATGGTGTTGGAGCCTGGGAATAATGGGATGAGTCAGAGGAAGGAAGGATGGGGGAGAAGGTATTTGTGATTCCTGGAAAAAGGGGTCTTTGAGGACATGGGGACCACAGCAGGTGCCTGTAACAGATCTGGGAAATGAGACTGGGGAGGACTAGATCTCAGGAGCAGAAGGAGAGATATGGATCTGCTTTCAGCCAATATGTTGCCTTGGTAGGAGTGTCCATTTGGGTAGTAGGGAGAACATGCTGGAGTTGGAGGATGGGATACACTATGAGTAGGGAGAGGGAGGTTAGAAGGGTCTGTGGGATCCACAGGAAATAGGGGCAGGAAGGGAATTCAGGCTGAAGCAGTTGATCTGTTTGTGTACTATTAATGAGGCCCAGGGACTGGCTCTGGAGAAACACAAAGGGAGAAGGTTTGAGGGTAGCCTTCCTGGTTTTCTAGCCTCTGTGCAACTAGCTGAAGGTATAACACCTTCAGCTACATGGAGGAGATCATGATCATGACTTACTAAAGAAATTATTTCTTCAGAAAGCCATTTTTGACCTACAAATTAGAAGAACTTTATTCATTAATAGAAGGCTATATGTAGTAGATTACTATAAGTAGCCCCACACTAGCTCAGAATGGAGTATAATAAAGGGTTCTTTACTTAGAGGCAGACTCACAGATCAACAGTCTTTTGCATGAGCAGGGAACAGGAACCAAATCCAGCAGCCAAGAGAGAGTACACACAGTACTACATCTGTTTTTATAGTACCCAAGGCCACACCCCATGTGGTTCAGCATCTCAAAGGCCAATGGCTGAAGAAGATCCTCCAGCACCTCTCCCTTTTGGCTAAATAAGAAAGTTTCAAACTCAATACAAAGCAATATACTATAAGAACAGATATCAAGTATAAAAATCAGAATTACAACCAGAATAAACAATATTAAGCAAGAAACATATGATAAGTGTTTCAATAATTATCCTATCCTCAGGGAGTCTAAGTCTTGTATTAAAAATGGCTTGGCTAAGTCATAAAAGGAGAGTAACTATGACTACCTAGTCTTCAATCCTATTAAAGAACTGAGAAGGGAAATAATATTACTTGAGTAAACACAGAGTGCAATCAAACAACTTCCAAAATGTGCAATAGGCAACAAAGACAGCTGAAT
>NW_004949177.1:1602673-1614160 GCF_000317375.1 Microtus ochrogaster
AATAGTTCACAAGTGTTCACTCTATTATTCACCATTATTATTAGTGTGAGTAAGCTCACACTAACCTATTATCCCATTCAATTTTCCTTATTTTTCAAAAGTGATTTCTGAGCCTGCATAATTTCCACTCCAACCCCCAACCCTATGCCAGTTATAATCAACCCCTAATCGAGGTCCCTAACACTGAGAACAAACTTTGTTGGGAGAGGGGATATCATCTTCTAGAATTACTTCCAGCTGTCATAGGGACTATGTTCTTTCTTTGGGATCCTGTAAAACTAAAATGATGATTAAGTTTCAAGATTACTGTCTGATAAAATTGAAAATGGTATCTGAGTACTTGAGTTCTTATCTGAAGTTCTGGCCAGAATGTAAAAAGGTGCACCATTTCAGGTAACTGATCTTAAAGTAGCACTATCAGCATCATGACTTCATATCAACCAGGTTGAGTTGTTGTTGTGGGGCCCCATCTTCTTCCTGGAAACTTTAAAGATTACTGCAAGAAAACTTATTGTTCATTGTGGAAAATTTAAACATTATTCATATAGAGATACATTCAACTTAAGTTATGACAGAGACAAAAATATTTATGAGGCAAAGTAAAATCTTTTCTAAATTCTTTTTTCTTTCTGTCCTAAACCAAACGGCCCCTGATATGAGACAGAAACTCTGATTTTTTCTTTTAACAACATGCTTGGATTTAGAGAAGAATAGTCATTGCCATTGTCCAACTCCAAAGCCAGATTTAATTTTTAAATATATATACACATATTCAGGCAATGAAATTTTACACTGCAGATGATATGTCAACATAAGTCAGATTTCTTTTTGCTTGGTGATTTTTTTCTAGATAGTTATCTTTTCTCCTTTAGGCATCTAGATGTCAAAGGTCTCTCAACTTTTTGAAGATGAGCATTTTTTTGCAAAGACAAGAACAGAACCCTGCCCCAACCCTTATAAGGTTCTCTTGCCACCTGTATGCTTATCACCTGTGTGGATGAGCTGTCATTTTTATTTCTCAAGAGGTTTTTATTTTTCAAAGTAAATATTTATTAATTTTGATTGTATCCATATCTTTTTTGTCTCCCTTGGAAACAAGAGCAAAACCCCTTTTCCAATGTAGTACATCTCCTGGTTTCCATTCTAAGGTCCACATATCCTTGAAATACATTGGGTGATTTCATTCAGAAGTTTTTTTCTATTATCCAGTATCTCTCTGTTGATGTTGTTCCTTTCTCATTAGTAGTAAGAAAATTCAAGTTTAACAAAGCATTATGCAATCTATTTCTGGGAGTATTTTTCTTCCCTTTCTGTTTGTTTAACATATCCTTTATAGTTCTATTTGATCTTCCTATAACTGCCTGACCTGTAGGATTGTTTGGTATACTTGTAATATGCTTTAGATTATAATAAGGAAAAATGTTTAATTTTCTTAGAGACATATGCTGGACCATTATCTATCTTTATTTGTGCAGGTAGACCCATGATGGTCATGACTTCTAATATGTGATCACTGAATGAGCCTTTTCTCAGCTCAAAGTAGTTTCCCTTTGAAAACTTGAATAGGTGTCAATGGTGTAGTATACATATTTTAACATTCCAAATTCTGCAAGGTGAAACACATCCATCTGCCAGACTACCTTTTGACTACCCTTCATCCTTTTGACTACCCTTTGAGTTAGTCCCTGCAGGTAGCAGCATTTGGTTTTAGATAGAAAAAGTAGGACACCTCTTTATAATCTCCTTAGCTTGTTGCCATGTAAGAGAAAACTCTTTCTTTAAACCTTGGCTATTGACATGATGTTTTTGATGGAATTCTTCAGCCTTCAGCACATTTCTAATCAATAATTTATCAATTTCTGTATTACTTTGTGCTTGAGGACCTGGTAGACCCATATAGGATCAGATGTGTGTTATGTATATGGGACAAAGCCTATTCCTGATTATATCTTGAACCTAAATGAATAATATACCAGACTGTATTGTCTGGTATAAATTCAGGGATTTCAACATTCAAAACAACTATTTCTGCATATTGTGAATCAGAAACTATATTGAGATGTTCTTTAAATCCCTTAGTACCAAGAAAATAGCATATAATTCTTACTTTTGAACAGAATTATAATGGTGGACCTTTTGAGCAGTTCCCAGTAGGCATCCCAGTTGGGATCCACATTGGGTGCCAGATGTAGTGGATTACAATAAAGTAGTCCCACACTAACTCAGAATGGAGTATAATAAAAAGTTCTTCATTTAGGGGTAAAGTCACAGTTCAACAGTCCTCTATCCTAGTGGGTAACAGGAACTGAATCCAGCAGCCAAGAGAGAGTGTGCACATAACTGCATCTGTTTTTATAGTACCCAAGGTCATGTCCAAAGTGGGCCAGCATCTCAAAGGTCATTGGCTAGAGGAGTTCTTCCAGCAGCTATAAGCCTTTCATTTGGAGCTCTTGCTATTGTAACTTTACAATAATTAAGATAACATAATGTAAATTATTTTTCAGATTAGGGACCTTACTGTGAATACAGAGTATAGAATATATAGAATATATAGAAAGGATTCAATCTAACTTGATATGGATGGAGAAACAAGCTATCAATCAAACCCCTTTATCTAAGAAAAAATGAGCTTGACCTGAAATTAGGTCCTCTGACTGTTGGCTTCACTGGCAGTGAGGGAATATGATCTACAACAACCATGGAAGGACATGCTGCTATCCACCCTTAAAAGTTTTCCCAGAAGCTGGCAGTGCCACTTGAGTTCCAGACACCTCATATATTCTACTGTGATTGGCCAATATTAAAGATTCTCAAGAGAATTTTCTGTTTTCGAGCTCTCATGTATGAAAAAGGGGGACTGGAACTTTCTGCTAGTGAAAAAAAGAGGGCTACAGATTGTGAATGTACAGTATAAAGATGAGGATTCCCTTAGAACAGAGAATGAACCAAAGACAGCACCTCTGGCCATATTGGCACAGAATGTATACTATGGTTAATAACTAGCATAAAGATCCATGCAGCTGACAAAAGGCATAACCATCCAGTTCTGACCATTCTTATCCTAGTCCTGTAGCCTAGAAGCAGGCTTCAGGGTTACCTGAGATGTACTTAACAATCACCAATGCTTCCCTTCCTCTCTCACTAAAGCTGTATCTCAGGGGTTAAACTGAGCCACAGGATACACAGGTCTCCTGGTATTATTGTTGAGAATGGTGCCTTTTCAGCAATTGGACTATCAATCTAATGGAAATTTCCTCTGAAAATACCAAGAGTAGAGACAAATAACTTTTAAGTGAACATGTGCATCACCTCTGTGATTGGGTAGACCAAAGCCAGGGTAGGAGTTCAGTATATTTATATAAAATAATAATTAATTGTATCTGCCTTGCACCTGCTTTAGAATATAAAGTTGTCTCAGCAATATTGTCCCATATCAACTACTTCAGAGACCAAGCTGCTTGTGGAGATACTTTAGTGGAAAAATAATCCTAAAACTTACACTTCCTAAACAGTTCATTGGCTATTCACTAAGAAAGGCTATGACAGGTCACCATTTATACAGTACTTTCTCATTTTTTAGAGAGAAGAAAGAAGAACCAGGGTCACTGCACAGAGGTGTGGGTGGCCCATTCATTGCAACCCCTTAAAGTTGTACCCCATTAATTTTTTTCTGAACTGACACAACTATTTTCTGTACCCACAGTAACAGACAACCTTCTAACTTGCTGGGTAGAAACTATGAATTCTTTATTCAATGAATAGGACAATAATGAAGCACAATTCAGGGTTTAGTGTTGGCCCTCAATGTGACCTCAAGATAGCAGAGAGACAGACAGCTACACTAATTTGAAATTCCTATAACAATTATGGTAAGAGAGGTAGGCACAGGTTCTGTGCTAACACAGAATAAAGTGTAAGAATGGTACCAGGCATACTAACAAAATTGGAATGTAGTATGAAATCAAAGAAATGCTTAGTTTTGATGCTGATGAAGGAGAAATAGTGTTGCAGGATATTCTGCCAAGTCTATACCAGGCCTGGATTTACTGCCAAATAGTGACAGAGAAGTTTCTCTCAGATAATTCCCCTACATCTTCCCAAAGCTGGGCTAAGAAAAATAACAAATAAAAGCACTAAATATCATGGTGATTCACCACAGGATTATTAGGAAGGTGACCTTTTATAATGTGACAGTGATCATAACAAAGGTTCATGAGGGAAAATCACATTCTACTTAGGTATCTCCATTATGAGAGTTAGACTTTGAAGTTTAGTAGGATGCCCCTATGTATGCTGTGAATTTATTTTAGTACCATTGGTTAATAAAGAAGCTGATTTGGCCTATGGCAGGGTAAAATACAGCTAGGCAAATAAAGCCAAACAGATAGAGGGAGAAAGAAGGCAGAGTCAGGGAGTTGCTAGTAGCCACTGGAGGAGTAAAATACCAAAGCATTACCAGTAATCCAATTGGCACATGGTGATATACAGACTATTAGAAATGGTTTAATTTATATGTAGATTTAGTCAGTAAGAAGCCTGAGCCATCAGACAAACATTTAAAATTAATATAAGCCTCTGAGTGGTTATTCAGGAACAAGCATACAACAGAAAAACATCCAGTTACAAATGGCAAGCCAGCATGAGTCAGGAATTTCTACATAGGACTTTTAAAAAGATACTAAACACACAAAAACAGAGTCACATGCAGCTTCCTAGTAACCATCTTCTCTCCAATAGGCTCTGGAGGCAAGAAGAGGTGAGGCTCCTTTAAGAGATGGTATTCTGCCTCAGTGCTAGGAGTAAAACAGCTAAACAGCCCCTCTTTTGAGAGGCCCTGCTGAAAAACATGTAAATGGTGTTTATGAGTGGCAAACAACATGCTGCTTTTAGACAGTGCAGACACAAAAACTTCCTAGAGTTGGAGTGGTGAGAGTGGCTTCCAGAATTGGTGGTGAGTATACCTTTGCCATGTTGGAAAGATTAACAGGGTGGAGTCAACAGCCAAAGCCACAGCTGATTAACATTTTAAAAACTCTCTTGGTCAGAAAATGATTACAGATGAACAATAAAAAAAGATTCAAACAAAAAGAAACCTCTAAATGGATCACAGAGTGTAAAAAAATGTATGTGAGCAGGTTTAAGAAAGAAAATGAATATAGGCAGTTATAGAAATAAGTAGTTTTAAATAAAAACAAAGTCTTTAAGGAAAGAGTAAAAGTAATAAAAAATGCCACGTAAAGATGGAAAATACACAGAGTTTGGATTATGTATACTATTGTGAATTTTTTGACTGTTAATGAGCTAACTACAGAGAGACACTTGATTATGAGGGTTGCTAAGCTAAACTAACATAAAGGTATCTTGACTTCAAAATTTGGGTCTAAAGATATGTTGTTTAAGAAAAGAGGTTCTGCTTTTGTTTCCACACAAGTTGAGAAGATTTGGATTCCTTCCAGGATAATATGGTTTGATCAAGTAAGACCCCCTGAGAGATCTCTATGGGAGCAATGGCCCAGGTGATCCAATATCCAGAACAGTTTCATGACAACTGGCTGAGACGATGCAGCTTCACAGAGTACTACAGCCAAGATTTAACCATAATTATAAATTATCTCAGAATTCCCATAAGATTATAAGCATGCTCAATCAGCAGGAAGTAATATAGAAAACTATGCCAAATTCTCAAAATATTGTCTACGAATGATTGTTTTCATTTAAAGGGGATTGGTTATAAATGTTTAATGGTCATAGTCAATCTCTTTCTAAAGAAAAAAGATACGACATTAAAATGATTAAAAATGTAGATTATTGAATCTACTTTAATTAAAAAACAACTGTTAATCTCATAATACTTTATCTTGCTATAGATTTTGGTTTATTGATAGAGTCTTAAAGTCTATTTTGTAATAGTATGTGTATATTTTTACTCTTAGTTAAGGTATTGTGCTTATGCAGCTGATTTAAAAATGTAATGTATAATTAAGCAATAAAAATTAATAGTCATCAATAATAGTGAAACTTATAGACATGTGAGCTAGGTTTTCTAGATATTCAAAGATATAGTTCAGATGGATAGGTAACATTCTAACACTTCAAAGACCTACACAATGTGGCATTTAAAATGTTTTAAGAACTTAGATTTTTTTCACAATGAGACACATCTGTTCCTGGCATCACCCAATTATTTCAAGAGGATGATGGGCATTGAAGAAGTATCTTATGTAGTTTGCTTTCAATGTGGCAAGGTTAGTTATTTGAGTAAAAAAACTGCTCTTGCCTGGACTGCTTAATAATATGCTATATAAACTGGAAATGCAGGGCTCACAGGAAAATGACTGCTCAAATTGTCAAAACAAGATGGGACAGTCATTCAAGGTTCCGGTTTCATGGAAGAGTCTTCCAGACATTCTGCATAACACAAAAGAAAGAGACTGATCAATTTTGCCAAAAATAGTCAGAACAATCCTTCAGATGTTCAGCTTCACTGAGAAATCTACCAGATACTGTAGGCCTATAGGCTGAAGATTGATGCCCCATTGTTGAAGAACTCTTGGTGACTACCCAGGCATCCAGATATCTTTGTAATTTCTAGAGTTTTAGAAGTTGTTACAATGTACTTCTTTTTTATTCAAGTAATATCATATCCTTCTGGGCTCTTTCATGGAGTTGAAGACTAGATAATTATAATTATAGTTTTACATAGTAATGTTAAAAGATAAATTATATATCAAACTTTAGACTCAAAAAACAGAATAAATAATAGAATATTTTCTTTAATTTTGCCAAGTACAAATAGACTAAATATTGTAACTGTAATTCTCACTTGATAACTGTTTCATTATGTGTAATCTTACTATGTTAAAGATAAAACCTTTCTTTTTAATTAGACAGAAAAGAAGGGATAATGTAGGATCCCCTTTGGTATGCTGTGAACATGACTTATTACCATTAGTTTAAAAAGAAGGTTCTTCAGCCTATGGTGGGGCAGAATATAGCTAGACAGGAAATCCAGAGAAAAAGGGAGAAAGAAGGCAGAGCCAGGGAGTTACTAGCAGTTCCTGAAGGAGTAAGATGCCAGTGCATTCATTACTGGTAAGTCAAGGGACATTTGTAAATAAACAGATTATTAGAAATGGGTTAATTTCTATGTAGAGCTACCATTTAAGAAGCCTGGGTTATCAGTCAAACACTTAAAATTAATATAAGCCTTTGAGTAACTAGTGGGCAAGAGAGACTTGTCCAGTTATATACGGCAGTTTAAGAAATGGGTTTTAGGACTGGGGCTCATTTTCATGTGTATGCAAACATATTTGAACTTTCAATGTTTTTAGAAAAATCCTTGGTCTACAAGAGCTAGTTCCAGGACAGGCTCCAAAGCCACAGAGAAACCCTGTCTCGAAAAAAAAAAAAAGAAAGAAAAATCCTAAATAGGTATATTTGAGTCTAGACTGAGTCTCAATGAGTATTTACAGCTTCCATATCACCAAGAATGGCAAGAAATAAAGCTACAGAAATAGGCAGCCAATTAACAATAAAATCATTGAAGATATTTGAATTATCATCACAGAAACAAATAGTTATTGAAAAGTTTTATTCAATCAATGCAGTAAGTGGTTATATTTCTATTCTTATTTTTATATTTCCATTCAAAAATTTATACTTCTTACCCTCCTCCCATTCCCCTCTGGCTCCTCCCCTACTCCCCCTCCTCCCTCCCCCTCCATGCTTGGGAGAGGGCAGGGAACCATGCCCTGGGGGAAGTCCAAGACCCTCCCCCCTACATCTAGGCCTAGGAAGCTGTACATACAAATAGACTAGGGTCCAGAAAATCCAGTACATGCAGTAAAAACAAGTCCCAGTGCATTTATCAATGGCTTCTCCGTCAGCCCCCATTGTCAGCCACAATCAGAGTCTGGTTTGATCACATGCTCCTTCAGTCCCGGTCAAGCTGTACTTGGTGAGCTCCCATTAGAACAGGCACACTGCCTCAGCGGGTGGAGCAACCCCTTGCGGTCCTGACTTTCTTGCTCATCTTCTCCCTACTTCTGCCCTTCAACTGTACCTTGGGAGTTCAATCCTTGCTCTGATGAGGGTCTCTATCTCTATCTCCATCCATCACCGGACGAAGATTCTATGGTGATATTTGAGATAATCATCAGTGTGATAGTGGGGCAAGGACAGTTCAGGCACCCTCTACTCAGCTGCCCAAAGACCTAGCTGGGGACAATCCCATGGACACTGGGAGAGCCAAGTCTCTTGCCAACCCTAAAATGGCTCCCTTAATGTAGATATCTTCTTCCCTGCTCCTATATCTGCCCTTCCTTCATCTCCACCTTTCCAGTCCCCCAACCTCGCCCCAGTCTTTCCCTTCTCCCTTCTCTCTCTCCCTCTCCCCTTATGGCTCTTATGGTACAGGATCAGGGCCCCTTGCTGGCCAGGGACCTTGCAAACAAAAGAGCGGCTTGCTTGGTGCAGGCTCAGTGAAACAATGTTATAGGAGCTGTGGGCTGTGTTCCTGCCTCCTCAGCTCCTGGTCGCCTGGCTAGCTTATGCCCTGAAATAACAACACACAAATTATATTCTTTTAAACACTGCTTGGCCCATTATATCTAGCCTCTTCTCGGCTAACTCTCGCACCTGAACTAGCCCAATTCTAATAATGTGTATAGCACCCCAAGGTGCGCTTACCGGGAAGATTCTAGCCTATGTCCATCCTGTGTTGGAGCTTCATTGCATGTGCCCCCGAGAGCTGAGCTATGGCATCTGTCTGAGGCATCTACTTCACTTCCTCTTCCTCCCAGCATTCTGTTCTGTTTACTCCTCCCACCTATGTTTTAACCTATGAGGCCAAGCAGTTTCTTTATTAATTAACCAATGACCTTCCTCCATCAGAACAAAGAAACCCCTGCAGCAGTTGCACTCACCACTTTGTCCCCAGACCCTCAGCCACGAAGCAGGCTGAGTTGGGGGATCCTATGACCCCACAGATAGAAGGGGGTGTCTGGGGGCAAGCTGGGATAAGATAAGAAGAGAAAGGCAGTAGCCAGAGAGGAAAGCCCCTGCTGAATGGCCAGAAAGTTTAGGCTATATTTCTATTCTTGAAACAACCCATCAGCTACAGAATGGACAGTGGATTTAGGGATCAAAGATGATGTACATATAATAATAGTAGAAATGATTCAGGCAAGATGTGTACTGAACTTAGGAATGGAGGAAAGTAGATCAATCCCAGAGATATTTTAAGAGCTTTATGCCACAGCCCACGCAGGAAAAACAATAGCCTTGTATATCTCCATTGACCTAGGTTTAATGAGAGACTGGGAGCTGTTTCTAGAAAATAAAATAATCTCATATATTAGCCATTAGCAAGAATGCCAAGGAGGCAAAAGATAGCAACAGGACCTGCAAGAACATGATGGTGTGGGAAGTCCTTCTGTCTATGTGTTGCTTTTATTGGTTAGTGAATAAAGAAACTGCTTTGGACCTATAGCAGGGCAGAACAGAACTAGGCAGGAAAAATTAAACTGAATGCTAGGAGGGTGAGTCAAGGAGAAGCCATGAAGCTGTCACAGGAGAAAGACGTGAGCTGCCAGTTTAAACCTTGCCAGTATATCACAAGCCTCATGGTAAAATATAAAATAATAGAAATAAGTTGATTTAATATGTAAGAGCATGCTAGGAATACACTAGAGTTATTGGCCAAGCAGTGTTGTACTTAAGACAGTTTCTGTATGGTTATTTCAGGAGTCTGGGAAGCCGGAAAAAAAAAAAAACAAGTGGTCTTATACAACAACATACTATTCTTGGTGACATGGAAGCTGTGAATACTCACTGAGACTGGGGATCTCACTGGAAGGAACTTGAAGGGGTCAAGAACTACTTACAAATAATTAATTCCTACAGGCAAATGGATAGGACCCAATCTAAAATGCTATGAGGTGTTACTAGTTGTCTATTCAGTCAGTATAATATTGAGAATTGGAGAAAATACAAGCCTGAAATTCATGTATAGCAACAGATTCCTTTGCAGGGCAAAGGAGGACAAGACTTTCACTATATGTGCATGTAAAATCCTGGCAGGGTTCAGTTAAGAGACTGTTCCACAGTAGGAAAAAAAAAAAAGAATTGAAATAAAGTCAATGCATACTACATATTTTTTCAAAAATTGGGTTTCCTAGAGTCATGATCTACATATTATTATGCCAGACACATAGACAAACTGAGATGGTTAAACCTCCTGGTGCCAAAGGGTCAAATGTTACAAATGGTGAATGTGCTCTTTAAAAAAAAATAGTCGTATTCTCCAAATGCCTCCTTGAAAATCCCAACCAGATCCAGCTGGGGCTATATTGCCCAATACCTCCTCTCTCTTCCTATCCCACCCAGCTTGCATCCAGACTCCACCCCCCTCCCAGCTCAGCCTGTTCAGGTGCTGGACTGGACCGAATACGAATCCAACCGGGAGGGCAGTAGTTCCTATGTCCCCATAGCCTCCCTGCAGCAAGCAACTTAGGCCCTTTGTTTACAAGCTAACCAAGCAGCACAAAGATCGGATCTGGGCACCCTGGGCACCGGGAGAGACATCTTTGGGGTGAGTGAGTGCAGCAGCAGCCCGGAGAAGGGAACTCAGACATTCAACATCCCTCCTACACTTCCTTGTCATTCTGCAGGGGCTAACCTCCTCTCTTTCCTATCCCACCCAGCTTGCATCCAGAAACTCCCCCCCCCCGTCTACCACCCTCCCCTCTATGGGCACATAACATCTCCCAGCTCAGCCTGTTCAGGTGCTGGGACAGGAGGGCAGTAGGTCCTTTGTCTCAATAGCCTGCCTGCAGGAAGCAAGGTAGGCCCTTTGTTTATGAGCTACCAAAACAGCACAGAGATCCGATCTGGGCACTAGGAGAGCCATCACTGGGGAGTGACATCACTGGGAAGGTACATCAGTGGGCAAGGAGACCTGATCCTGTAAAAGAAGATACATAGGGGAGCATCCAGAGGAAGAGATGGGCAGGCGCCAACGCAAGAATTCACCCAACAATCTGAAAAACAACATGAAACCACCAAAACCCAGCGACCTCACAACAGGAGGACAGGAACACCTTAATCAAGAAGAAGTAGAAAAAATTGACTTTTAAAGTGATTGACGCCCTTAAACAGCATGTAAAAAATGCCCTTATAGAAATGGATGAGAAGTATAACAAAAAGTTTGAAAAATTGAATAAATCAGTGAATGATACCCTAGGAAACCAAAGAAAAACAATCAAACAGATAATAGAAACAGTTCAAGCCTTGAAAACTGAAAGGGAGGCAAAGAAGAAAACACAAACAGAGGGCCGGCTAGACATGGAAAATCTAGGTAAAGGAATAGAGACTATGGAAACAAGCATAACCAACAGAATACAAGAGATAGAAGAAAGAATCTCAGATTCTGAAGATAACATAGAGAAAATAAACGCACTGATCAAAGAAAACAGCAAGTCCAACAAA
>NW_004949177.1:1618448-1627750 GCF_000317375.1 Microtus ochrogaster
CCACAGGGCAGGGAACCCTGACTGCTCTTTGGACTGGAGAGGGAGGGGGAGAGGAGTGGGTGGAGGGAAAGAAGGTTTGGGAGGAGGGGGAGGGAAATGGGAGGCTGGGGGGAGGCGGAAACTTTTTTCTTTTTCTTTTCCTTCTCTCAATAAAAAAAAAAATACAGACCTAATTATGCCTCTCTGGATAAAACCCTTTAATGGCTTTCTGTTATGCTGGGGTGGGGGGAGGGGAAAGGACTGCCCTCAAGGCCCACAGAGGCAGCATCTGCCCAGCCTTGCAGCCACAGTTAGGGTTCGTTTTTGATCTTCCTAGGTTTCTCAGCTGTTGTGAGTTTCTCTCTGTGCCTGTGCAGGGCTCTGATCACCAAGTCCCCTCCTCCACACCACCCTTTCAGGATGTCCCCTGCCTAAACCAGTGACACAAAAACCCATTCTCTGACCTGAGAAATTCTAACCAATTTTTCAGATATTATAGCTCAGTTCATATGTTTTAGGGATACCATCTCCCAACTGCCCAGAAACATTCCCTGATATGTTTCTAGAAACCTGTGCCTACTTTTTAGAACATCTACAACATATTAATTCAAATATATAATCACCCAGCTCACATTTATTCTCTCTGTTAAGACTGTAGGCATTCTAAAGAGCTGGATGTCATGCTTAAAATCCTTCCCCCTGAGAGGAAGAATTGTAGGAGCCAAGAGGGGTCAAGGACACCACAAGAAACCCACAGAATCAAGTAACCTGGGTTCACAGGGGTTCTCAGAGACTGAATGTGCAACCAGGGAGCCTGCATGGGATTGACCTAGGCTCTCTGCATGTGACAGTTGTGTAGCTTAGTCTTCCCCCTAACAGTGGAAGCAGGGGCGGTCAGCCAGCGTTTGGGACCCTATTCCTTATCCAGTCTTAATACTAGGAGGTGCCTGGTCTTTCTGCACATGCCATGCTTGGTTGATATCCATGGAAGGACTGCCCTTTTCTGAAGAGAAGTCAGTGAATGGGGAGGGGGTGGAGGGGAGCTGGGGAAGGGACTGGGAAAAGAGAAGGGAGGGAAAACTGCAGTTGGGATGTAAATAATAATAATAATAATAATAATAATAATAATAATAATAATAATAATAATAATAAATTGTTTAAAACAATCTCCCCCACCACAGCTTAGCATAGCCCTGTATAGGGCAAGCATTCAACGAGTACTTAGTCAATAAAACAATGTAAGAGAGAATTAAGAATCCCCCCAAAAAAAGAAAAACCCAACCAATTGAAAAAGAAAAAGCTGTCAACCCTGAAATATTGGGAAAACAATTCAAACAGCTGCTATTTGTGTTTTATTTTTAGACATATTTTTTTTTCTTTCAGACTGATAACAATTCTATAATATTATTCCTTCTTCTAGGTCAAACAACATCTGTTGTATTAAAAAATGAACTAATTCCCATTGTCAAGTTTACATCTTCCATTTTTATTGTGCTGCAGCAATATCACAGTTACTTTACCTCCTCTCAGAAGTCATTATTGTCAATGGTGCCCTTATCCCATGGATTTAGGCTTCTTAAAGCAGACTGTAGCACACTGGTGAGGCTTTTAGTGTCAATAATCATCAGGCAGGCTCAGATATGACAAACTACAATAACTCCAAATGAAGAGTTTCTGTTTCTTATTAATGTGATACCTTGATTATGGCAAAGGATAGCTTGAGAAGGTTCCATCTCACCAATTTGTGTTTCTTACTGATTTAGAATCTCTGTAATATTAAAGGTGTGGAGAGTCACATCTTAGCTTGTCCATAAGATGAGCAAAACATTATCTTAAAAAGAGAATTAGAATGCTTTCAACTAATGAGCTGTTTACTATAGCTCAAAAGTTTCCCACATCCACCCTAGCTTCCCTTCAGTTTGATATACTTTCTGATTGTTCCTCTCTGGAAGGCCTTTCTCCCTATTCTCCCATACTTTTAGAAGCTCCAGTTTAAAAAGTGTTATAGGGGCTCTGTAGTGAGGGTCAACCCTTGGTTGCATTACTAATAAAATAAAAAGGTTATTGAATCTACTTTTAAAAAGCAACTACTAGTTTTAAATGCTTTACATTAAATTGGACTTTTGTATGTTGCATACAAGTTTTGTATATTGAAATTAATTTTGTTAGAACATACTGTACATACATTTCTACTCTTGTTCAAGGTACTGTACCTACATAACTCATTAAACAATGTAATGCAAATTTCTAGTCCTAGAAAATTATTATTACCAACTGTTTAGGATAATAAGAAAATGTACGTTAATAGATAATCACCTAGTATAATCAAACTTGTAGTCACATTAGGAATGTTTTCAAGGTTGAACAAAGATATATTTTATACAGATATGTTATCTTTAAACATTTCAGAGATCCACAGAATATGGCATTTAAGATGTTTTAAAAATCTAGGTTCTTCTATATATTTTTTGACAATGAGACATGTCAAATCTATTTCAGAGACGATAAAGGACATTTAAGAAACTCCACAGGGAGCTTACTTTCTTTGTGGCAAAAGTAAGTCACTGGGCAAGAAAATGCCCTTGCTTTGACTGCTGACAGAATTTTGTCCTAATTAGATAAGCAGGATAAAAAAGAGAGTGAAAACCAAACATTGTCAAGACAAGGAGGGACAGCCTTCAGACTATCCTACTTGACAGAAAAGTCTGTCAGATATGGTAGGCCTGTAGGCTTATGATGGAGATGACCCAATGTTGAGAGGAACTTTGGATGATTGTCCAGGTAGCCAGCTATTTCTGTCATTCCTCACATTTTTTGGAAGTCACTTGTTTGCACATCCTGCTTTCAGTTAATATTATTTCCTTCTTGAGTCTCTGAGGAAGTTAAAGTCTAGATAGTTATAGTTTTCCTTGTTTATCAGATGAAGAAAGCAAGTTATGATAGAAAATAAATTATGTACAAGACTATGGACTCACCAAGATAGAATAGAAATGGAGCATTTTCTCTATATTTGTCAAATACAAATGGACTAGACATTGTTGATGTATTTATTGCCCATATATATTGTATAAATGTTGTAAGAGGCTGCTTGTTCATTTCCTGGCCATGCAGACTCCTGAAATAATCACACAGAAACTATATTATTTAAATCACTGCTTGGTCTATTACTTAAACATATTGCTAGCTAGATCTTTTTATCTTTTGTTAATCCATTTTTATTGTTTTATATTTTACCATGAGGCTTGTGGCTTACAGGCAAGGTTCCAGCTGGCGGCTTGCATCTTTCCCCTCAGGTGGATTTATGGCATCCCTGACTCTGCTTTTTCTTTCTCCCAGCATTTAGTTTAGCTTTCCCTGTCTAGTTCTATTCTTTAAAGTCACTGGTCGAAATAGCTTCTTTATTCATTAACCAATTAAAGCAATAAATATACAGAAGGACTTCCCATACAGCCTTTATTGGTTAATCAATAAAGAAGCTGCTTTTGGCCAATGGCTTCACAGAATGGAGCTAGGCCAGGAAAACTAAAATAAATGCTGGGAGAAAGAAGGCAGAGTCAGGGAGACGCCATGGAGCCACCCGAGGGAAAAGATCCTAGCTACCAGCTAAAACATAGCTGGTAGGCCACAGGCCTCATGGTAGAATATAAAATAATACAAAATTTTTTACCACTGAGTAGTACTCTAATTTGTAGATGTGCCACACTTTCTTTATCCATTCTTCCATTGAGGGACATCTAGGTTGTTTCCAAGTTGTGGTTATTACAAATAATGCTGCTATGAACATAGTTGAACAAATGCTTTTGTAGTATGATTGGGCATCTCTTGGATAAATTCCCAAGAATGGTATTGCTGGGTCCTGAGGTAGGTTGACTCCCAATTTTCTGAGAAATGGCTACACTGATTTCCAAAGTGGTTGCACACGTTTGCATTCCCACCAGCAATGGATGAGTATTCCCTTTACTCCACATCCTCTCCAGAAAAGGCTATCATTGGTGTATTTTATTTAGCCATTCTCACAGGTGTAAGATGGTATCTCAAAGTTGTTTTGATTTGCATTTCCCTGATCGGTAAGGAGGTTGAGCATGACCTTAAGTGTCTTTTGGCCATTTGAACTTCTTCTTTTGAGAATTCTCTGTTCAGTTCAGTGCCCCATTTTTTAATTGGGTTAATTAGCATTTTAAAGTCTAGTTTATTGAGTTCTTTATAAATTTTGGAGATCAGACCTTTGTCTGATGATGGGTAAAGATCCTCTCCCATCAGTAGGATGACTTTTTGTCTTAATGACTGTGTCCTTTGCTTTACAGAAGCTTCTCAGTTTCAGGAGGTCCCATTTATTCATTGTTGCTCTTATTGTCTATGCAACTGGGGTCATATGTAGGAAGTGGTCTCCTGTACCCATGTATTGCAAGCTACTTTCCACTTTCTCTTCTATCAAGTTCAGTGTGGCCGGATTTATATTGAGGACTTTAGTCCATTTGGACTTGAGTTTTGTGCATGGTGATAGGTATGGAGCTATTTTTCTTCTTCTACATGTTGACATCCAGTTAAGCCAGCACCATTTGTTAAAGATGCTGTCTTTTTTCCATTGTATAATTTTAGCTTCTTTGTCAAAGATCAGGTGTTCATATATTTGCGGGTTAATATCCAGGTCCTAGATTCGATTCCATTGGTCATTGTCTCTGGATGCAAATGGATAGAAATAAAAAACACTATCCTGTGTGAGATAACCCAGACCCAAAAAGATGAATATGGTATTTCGTCACTCATTAGTGGATTCTAGTCATAAACAAAGGACATTGAGCCTATAGCACGATCCTAGAGAAGCTAAGTAATAAGGTGAACCCAAAGGGGAAAAAAAAACATATAGATTGTCCTGGAAATTGGAATCATACAAGATTGCCTGGAAAAAGTTGGGAGCATGGGAGCAGGGATTGGTGGGGTGAGAGGAAGAGGGGGAGAGAGAAGGGAGAAGGAAAAGGTTGGGGAGAGCCGGGGGGCGTGGGGTGGGTGAGATGGAGGAAGGGTGGATATGGGAGCATGGAAGAAGATATCTAAATTAAGGGAGCCATTTTGGGGTTGGCAAGAGACTTGGCTCTAGAGGAGTTCCCAGGTGTCCATAGGTATGTCCCCAGCTAAAACCCTGTGCAGTAGAGGAGAGGGTGCCTGAACTAGCCTTGTCCCATAGTCAGACTGATGACTGTCTTGAATATCACCATAGAACCTTCATCTGGCAACAGATGAAGATAGAGACAGAGACCCACATTAGAGCACTGGAATGAGCTCCCAAGATCCAGTTTAAGAGCAGAAGGAAGGAGAATATGTGCGAGGAAGTCAGGACTGCAAGGGGTTGGTCCACCCACTGAGACAGTGTGCCTGATCTAATGGGAGCGCACCACATACAGCTGGACTATGTCAGAATGAACATGGGATCAAACTGGACCATCTGAATGTGGCTGACAATTGGGACAGACTGAGAAGCCAATGATAATGGCACTGGGATTTGTCTCTACTGCATGTACTGGCTTTTTGGTAGCGTAGTCTATTTGGATGCATAACTTCTTAAGCCTGGATGAAGCGGGGAGGGCCTTGGACTTCCCACAGGGCAGGGTACCCTGCCCTTTCTTGAAGCTGGGGTGGGGGAAGCAGGAGAGAAGTGAGAGGAGCAGAGGAAGTGGAAATTTTTAGTGGTATAACTTATAAAGTAATGAAAAAAAACAAAAATAATAAAAATGGGTTAATTTAATATGTAAGAGCTTGCCAAAAATATGCTATAGTGATTGGCCAAACAGTTATTTAATTAATATAGTTTCTGTGTAGTTATTTCAGGAGTCTGGGTGGCTGGAATATGAACAACCTCCAGCAACATATATAGTTATTGTACTTTATTGTATATAGTTTTCTTACATTAGTTATACCCTTTCTTTTTATTTTAGACAAAAAGGGGAAATATAGTCATACTCTATGTTTTAATAAATACAGCTTGCCTAAAGGTCAGAAGAGACCAAGCAGTGGTGACACACACCTTTCATCCCAGGATTTGGGAAACAGAGGCATACAAATCTCTGTGAGTTCAAGGCTACCCTGGACTACACAAAATCAATGCAGAAACAAATCCAGGTGGTTGTGCCTCACACTTTTAATCCAAGTACTGAGGAGTCAAACACATTTAATCCCCACACTAGAGGGAATATAAAAATGGGAGGAAAGTGGGGCTCTGGTTGCTTCGTCTGTTTAGTCTGCTTAGTCTGCCTAGTCTGCTTAGGCTGCTTAGTCTGCTTAGTCTGTGGTTGCTCAATCTTGGTAAAGGTCAAACTTCTCTAATGACTTGGCTGCTTTGTTATTCTGGTATTTGGGTTGAACCTTAACACATGTCTCTGGGTTTCTATTATTCATGTTACACATTGTTGCAGGGGAGAGAACCCCTGTTTGTCCTGGCCGCCTGGCTAGCTTACACCCAAAATAACCACACAGAAACTGTATTAACTAAAACACTGCTTGGCCATTAGCTCTAACTTCTTATTGGCTAACTCTTACATATTAGTTTAACCCATTTCCATTAATCTGTGCATCGCCACATGGCAGTGGCTTACCAGAGATTCTAACCAGCGTCCATCTAACGCGGAGGATCCATGGCTTCTACAAATTTTGCCTTTCTTCCTCCCAGCTTTCAGTTCTGTCTTCCTCATCTACCTAAGTTCCATGCTATCAACTAGGCCAAGGCAGTTTCTTTATTCACTAACCAATGAAAGCAACACACAAACAGAAGGAACTCCTAGCCGGGCGATGGTGGCGCACGCCTTTAATCCCAGCACTCGGGAGGCAGAGGCAGGCGGATCTCTGTGAGTTCGAGACCAGCCTGGTCTACAGAGCTAGTTCCAGGATAGGCTCCAAAGCCACAGAGAAACCCTGTCTCGAAAAAAAAAAAAGGAACTCCTACACCAACACATTACTTTCTGTATATAACTATGGTGGGAGCATCTGCACACATAGAAGTTGTAGCTCAATGAAAAAAAGCACAGGATGGATCCAGGATTGCTCTATGTCCCCTAAAAATCAGACTGAGAAGGTTATATTTAGGAATATATTTGTGCATACACATATGCATCCAATAATGATTAGTGGAAGAAGCCATGAATGTAAATGAGAGGAGGAAGGGGTACATTGGAGGATTTTGAGGGAGTAGAGGGAAGGGAGAAATGTTTCTAATTATAATCTCAAAACTAAAATTGAAAAGAATAAATAAATAATTAAATGAGTTGCTAGAGATCTACCAAAAGTTATTATAAAAATTAGCTCATACACACCTATGACCTAAACACTTCCCATTATGCAATAGTTCTTAAAGGTTGTACTACTTTACAGAACTACTCTGGATACAAAGCCTCTAACACATAAACTTTTGGGGACACAAATACCATGGCACCATCTACATAAACCCTTAATCTATAGAATAGATCATGATCTTATCATACAATGTGCTTTTTGGTCTTAGTGATTGCCAGAGCTGAAATTTTCTTTATATTTGTGTAATCATCTACTTACTGTTTATCTCCCTCACCATACCAGCATCATGAATAGAGGAACCATGCCTGATTTACTTCATTGCTACATATCTGGCACTAGACAACCGTGCTTAGAGTACAGTAAACATTCAGCAACTCTCAGATGTTAAAGTCTTCCAGATGTAGCCTTCATGATCTCTAAAGAAGAATAAACAGCTTGGAGAGTAACACAAAAGACTTTCTATCCAGGCTTAGAAGTGCCACACTGTCACTTCTACTCATATTTAACCAACTGGAAATGAGCCATATCACTATAGTGGGGACAGAAATATAGCCTTTCTGTAAGCATAGGCAGAGAAAACAGTATAAATGAATAGCTGGTCTACCTTTCTATACTCTTGTAAACAAGTTACAATTTTTTTGCATGTGAGGGCAGGGAGGCAAAAACAAATTAGCTCTTCTACTGTGGTTTAAAAAGAGAAGGTTCTGTCTATTTATTTGAAAAACTTGTATTTTTTCTTTAGATCTGAATAATACTCAATTGTGCATATATGCCACATTTCTATTACCCACACATCAAGTGAAGGACATTTAGGATGTTTCTATTCCCTAGCTAATGTGAGTCAAACATGGCTGAACAAGTACCTGTGGAGCAGGATGTCAAGTATTTTGGGCACATGCCAAGATATGGTATAGCCAGGACATATGGTAGATTTATTTCAAGCTTTGTGAGAATTCTCCACAGTGATTTGGAGAGTGGTTGCACCAGTTTGCAGTCCCACAGTGAATGAAGGTTCCCTTTTCCCTGAGTCCTCATTGTCAGTTGTTTATGTGGTTCTAGACTCTTTTTGAATCTTAGCCATTCTGACTGATATAAGATAAAATCTCAAAATAGTTTTTAATTGCATTTCCCTAATTGCTAAGTGTATTGAACACTATTTTGAAACAGTTGTTAGTATTTTTATTTTTCTTTTGAGAGCTTTCTATTCAGATTCATGGTCCATTTTTAATTGAATAATTTGTCTTCTGAATTCTTATACCAAAAAAAGGTAACTCAGACCCAGAAAGATAAATATTCTGTGTTCTCTCTTATTTGTAGATCTTAGGACTAAATTTTAGATGTGATTATATTACCTGAGGTAACAGCAGAAAAAAAGGACCATAGTGAAGAGGGGAAGGGAAAAAGCTCCACAGCAGAGTATAGCAGATGTAGGTGCTATCAAGAGGGAAATAGGAAAAGCAATAACTTGGAAGAGGGAAAGAAGAGGCATAAATAAAACTAAGGGTATTTGAAAAAAATCCATAAAGAAATGCCTGTTTAAATTATATATATTGTCTGTGTATGTGTGAGGGGGGAACCCTCCAAAATTATCTAACAAAACTCCAGTGCCAGCCATGGGAAGTAGGCATGGGAAAACTCCCTTGAATTTTTTGGTCAGAGCAGTTCAAGAAACTTCCAAAACAATATAGTCTAATTCCATTGCCCTTAGTTGCCTCCCAGAACTTAAAGGTAAGATCCAATTACTAAAGCTACCACATATTTTGGATACAGGGCTTTAAGAAACCAAACTGGAACTGACCTAGAAGTATTTCCCCTGAGGAAAGGTTTTCCTAGTGTCAGAAAATGCTATAGAAGCTATCAAGAAAGAAAAGTCATCATAAGCCTATGAGCCACAACAATAATTGGCATGGAAAAATTCCACAAGCATGAAATAGTGATACTTATATCTTGGATGTAACTAACAGCTATCTAATTGGATTTAAGATCCGTTTATTCCCCAAGTTCCCCCCATCCTCCCCTTCTCCCTTTTCTCTCCCCAT
>NW_004949177.1:1629255-1640622 GCF_000317375.1 Microtus ochrogaster
TTTTTTTTCCTTTTCTCAATTAAAAAAAATTGGAAAAAAAATCCATTTATTCAACAAGAGTGAATGTATAGTACAGGAAACCCAACCAAATACCCTTGGCTGGTAAAGTCATGGACCCTAGAGGAGAATCTATGACTGCCACTTTCCTAAATAACTATAATTTCTAACTACATTCTAAATACTTATCCTTATACCCACAGATAAGTGTAAGTCCCATCCATTGATGTGGGAGTGTCCTCTATCTATCTGTTGCTTTCATTGGTTAATTAATAAAGAAAAATGTTTGGCCTAATAGGTCAGAACATATGTAGGCAGGGAAGACAGAACAAAATGCTGGGAGGAACAAGGTAGTGAGACAGATGCTATAGCTCTCCTCTCCAAGATGGACACAGGTTAAGATCCTTCCTGGTAAGCCACCACCTCTTGGTGCTACACAGATTATTAGAAATGGGTTAATCAAGATGTGAGAATTAGCCAGTAAGAGGTTAGAGCTAATGGGCCAAGCAGTGTTTAAAAGAATACAGTTTCCATGTAATTATTTCTGGTAAAGCTAGCCAGTGGCTGGGAGCCCGGGCAGCAGGAAGCGGCCCACAGCTCCTTACTACAATCCATCCTCCTTTTGCATCAGAAAAAGACCATCACAGAAATCTAGTCTGGTTACCCCATAAGAAGTTTCTGTCTCGCCTGGTCCTGCAGCCATTTACTCTCAAAGAAATACACTGAGGCTTATATAAATTATAAAATGATTGGCATATTAGCTCAAGCTTATTATTAATTGGCTCTTATGACTTAAGTTAACCCATGATTCTTGTCTATGTTAGCCATGTGATTTGGTACCTTTTATTAGTGAGGCATTTTCATCTTGCTTCCTCTGCACATGGCTGGTTACTGTGACTCTGCATTTTCTGTTTTCAGAATTGTTTTTGGTCTAGTTGCCCCACTTATACTTTCTGCCTGCCTACTGGTCAATCAGCATTTTATTAAACCAATACAAATGACAATGCTTTACAGAGTACAAAAGCATTATCACGCAACAATGCCACACTCCCATAGATACTTCTATGTAGATGGAAGTTTCTATCTTACCCAGTCCCACAGCCATTCAATCCGAAAGAAACACACAGAGGCTTATATTAATTATAAACTGTTTGACCTATTAGCTCAGGCTTATTATTTTTTATTTTTTATTGAAAAAATAAATAAATAAATAACTCAGGCTTATTATTAACTAGCACTTATAACTTAAATTATCCCATAAATCTTGTCTGTATTTAGACACATGGCTTGGTAACTTTTCTCAGTAAGACATTCTCATGTAGCTTTCTCTTCATCTTCCTGGTGACTGCAGAATGAGCCTTTTCTCTTCCCAGAATTCTCCTAGTCTGGTAGCTTCACCTATACTTGCTGCCTAGCTACTAGCCAATCAGCATTTTATTAAACCAATACAAGTGACAAATCTTCACAGTGTACAAAAGCATGATCCCACAGCACTTCTATAGCACAACTCCTACACCTAAGATTCAGGGACTATTGTGCAAGTGGTGGGTGTGGGGAATTGTAAGAGACAGAGGACCAGGGAAGTTGCTCTGAGATTGTGTTTTCTAGAAATAACAAGGAAGTCTCATCCATACCTCAACAATATAACAGCCTAAAAATGAAGAGAACAAAGGCAATACCAATAGACATGTTAATGCGGAAGGGGGTTCTCCACCCTTAGACAAATAAGCAACTAAAAAATGCTGAGAGCTGGGAAAATTAGTCCTCCCTAGGGCTGAGCCTCTTAATTGGTAATTCAATACTAAATGGTCAGCCTGAAATCCAATACTTACAAGCAACACTATAGGGACTCAGCAAGTTGTATTTATAAATTTATGTACGTATGTGTGTATGTCTAACAATAACAATTAAAGAATAGAGGCCATTGCTAGGGGCCCCACAAATAGACTAAACTAGAAAAAAGGTAGGGGAGGAGGAACAGGAAAAGAGAAAGGAGGGTAAACTGTGGTTGCTATGTAAAATTTTAAAAAATAATTTTAAAAAAAAGAAGAGAGACCATGAATTTGAGTGGGGAACACATGGAAGGGGTTAGAGGAGGAAAGGAAGAGAAATGATGTAATTATATGATTATTTTTACTGAGAATTTTTTCACACAACATATTTTCATCACTCCCCCCTCCCTGACCTCCCACTGAATATTTTGAGGACTTTTTGTTTCACTTTGCTTTGTTGAATCATTTGGTTTTTTGTTTGTTTGTTTGTTCTGATTTTCACTTTTGTAAGTTTCTATGAGTATTTCCTGTAATTATATTTTAAATAAAAATATATTTTTTTAATTAAGAGGAGGTAGTTAGGGGAAAGGAACCAGACTAAATATCAAGTAAATCCCAAAGAATTTACTCCCTTACCTTACATCAGCTATTTTTTTTACTCCAGTTGAAGTTTTTTTTACTAATTTGTCTTCATTAAATCTTGCATTCATACATATCTAGAGAAGTGCACATACTCTAGGTCAGGTTTCCTAATATAAAGCATTTGAATGAGTGCTATTACCTACAACAGATTACAAATTTTATCATGTTAGTCCTTAATACCTTTCCAAAGCAACAACAAATCTTCTTTGAAGCTGACTTAACTTCCTTTAAGTATTCACATGGAACTTGCATTTGGTTTCAAAATACATCTATAGATGTTTTAAATTTAATCTCCTTCACCAGAAAATTCTAAATACAGCTATTATTCCAGGATAAAGTCCTGTCTTTTTCGGCAGGTTTAGATGGTTCTTGACATGAGTGCAACATAAGCTCTTTAGCCCTAAGAATTAGTGTTTTAAAAGGAGTGTACTTCCTTTAAAAGATTCAACGTGTGTCAAAGTGCAATTTTCTACTTGCAGATGTATTATAAGAATTCAGGCAGCTCCACATAGGTGACTGCAAAGTGGTCATGGACATTTTGTTCTCTATATTCCCTATGTGTAGATGGTCCAAAAACCAGATTGATAGTTTTGAACCATGTAGTAGATGTTACAAAAAGTACATCTTATCTTTATGATTATATAGACAATATTTTCCATTATTTGTGTAGCTTGCCGTTCTCAATAATTAATACACATATATTTTACTGGATGATTCTGATCTATCCTTATTCTCTATTTCCTCTTTAGATAACTATAAACTTGAAAAGCCTTCAGTGTTATTATATATGTAAATATGTACATGTACATATGCATATGTGTGTATTATATGAAAACAGAATAGATATATTTAACATGGTACATGAATAGCTTTAATAATCATATAAAATTATATCACATAAGAAGAACTTTACCAGAAAGAGGCCAACAGTGATGGCCCTTATCACCTAGGGACATGTCTTAGTGGCTTGGACTGCTGTAACAAAGTTCCACCTACTGGGTGGCTCAGACAACAGACGTTATTTTTCTCCCAATTCTCTAAACTAGAAATCTTAAAATGAGTTTTTCTGAGATTTTTCTCCATGGATTTGAGATGGCCTGTTCTCCCTACACTCACATATATTTTTATTCTGTGCATTTCTTTAGGCAAAGCTCTTCTTAGAAGGGTACCGGTAAGATTGGATTAAAGCCTGCCCATATGACTTCATTTCACTTTTACAAAGGCACCATCTCCAAGCAGTCACAATAAGAAAAATACAGAAAGTGAAGACTTCCACATGTGAAATGATAAAGGGCCATAATTCAGGCCATCACAAGTGACCAAGGTAGTCTAAAAAGCAGAGCAGTAACAGTCCTGCAAAGAAGAAAGTTCCCTGGTGAATGGACCACAGGAAACAAAGATGCACACAGACATCGCGCGCGCGCACACACACACACACACACACACACACACACACATCCATCCATCCATATTTTGGCAGGTTTGAACTCAGAGCATTTGATCTAAAGGATCTTTGCATCGGCCTATTTACTGTGAGTTTTGTGGTATTGTTTTAGGGTTGGTTTTCCACTGGCTGGTGCACATCTCAAGCAACAAAGGGCATTTGAATTGTAATAATCTGTCTTCTCACTGCCATTCACATTGCCTTGACTTGCTTGCCATGCTTCGGAGGGAAATCACAATTAAATGCATACTTTTTTGTGCTGAACCTGGAACCCTTCTATTTGTTTCCTGATAAATATGGCCTTTCCCTTGAATTCTATTCAAATGCCAGCCTGTGATCAATTCTGGTGCCTGTCTTGTCCATGTGTTATATGACAGCTCTGCCTGCATATAGGGCCGTAATACCCCTTTAGAGAGATGTGTTCAGAACTTAAGTCTCCCCTCTCTTCCCCCAGTCAGCACTCAGCAGCTGCTGAGCAGAAATAGATTTGGGGAATACCAATGTGACAATTACACAGGTACCCAGAGGACCCGAGGCTCTGGTTTCAGCAGTGTGGCAGCTACAGGGAAATTAAGGGCAAGCTGTTTGGAGAATATTTCTCCTTAGGACATGATGAAATCTCTGAGGTGGGGTACATGGACAATGCTTGCGTGCCCCACTCCTGCCAGCTTCCAAAAAGAAAGAAAGAGAAAAGCTGCAGATTACTATTTGATATTTAGAATTAATTAGAGCCCCCCAAATCCCACACCAACTTGCAGGCTTCTTAATGAAGCCAATGTATTCATCTTCTTTAGGTATCATTACAGTGTCTCCTGACACCCAGTGGGTTTCAAAGCACTGCTACATGCTGCCATTTCAGATGGGTAGGTGGTCAAGAAGGAAGGCAATCTCCCCGATTTCTAGATGAGATTTCTAGGACATTGAAACACATTACCAAGGTCATACAACCAATAAGCAGTAAAAATTGGATTTGAATTCAGTTGGACTACCACCAAGCAGAGTCTGGGTAGTTAAACTGTACTATTTCAAACTAGCCCTCCCTAAAGATGCATGACTGCTTTCATGTCAGATCCCAAAGTAAGATTCTAGTGACAGAGCTTCTCAAGCATTCAGGAACAAAGCAGGTAAGGGAAAATTGGAATTGTAGATGAACAACAAATAATAGATCAGTGTAAGTATATTCCATAGTTATACTTCTTCTAATTCTCAGAGAAATAATTCTACATTTATCAAAATTTAAGTGGCTATCCCATGTTGTGCTTGCTAAATCAGTCAGTGCCATACTCAGCACTGGCCTAATAAGGCTGGCTAACTACGTGGCCCTCTGATTATTTCTACTCAAGCCCTCTGCATGCCTAACTATTGTTTGGTATAATCTCTTACAATATTTAAAGATGAACAGTCCCACCTTCCATTTCCTCTTGACTTTTTCCTGTTAGCCTGTCACTGAGTCTTAAAGAAGCAGAATGAGGTTATACAGTGTTGAAATAAGGAGCGGCAGGGCTGCGTCCCCAGCACCCGGCCGCCTGCACGGCTAGCTTTATACCCGAAATAATTACAAGGAAACTGTATTCTTTTAATCACTGCCTGACCCATTAGTTCCAGCCTCTTATTGGCTAGCTCTTACATATTGATCTAACCCATTTCTATTATTCTGTGTGGCCCACGAGCTGGCTTACCAGGAATGATCTTAACCTACATCTGCCTGGCGTGGGAGAACCATGGCGACTCACTGACTCAGCTTCTTTCTCCCAGCATCCTGTTCTGTTTTCTCCGCCTACCTAAGGGTTGGCCTATGAAATGGGCCTAGGCAGTTTCTTTATTAATAAGAAATCATTCCCACATCAATACAGCCCCATCTGGTCCTTGCTCCACACTCTCCATTCACTACTCTGATCCGGATGCCTATTCTATCTATCTCACCCAGATAATAACCATAACTCTGCCACAGTTTAACAGATAATTGCCAGATATTATCTGGCCAAAACACAGGTCATTCTATTAAAAAACAAAACAACAAAAAAAAACTCTGGTGGCTTTCCAAGTTTGTCACTGTGGTCTTCTTCAAAATCTTTTGGATAACAATAACTATTTCTGCAACCAACGTACATTAAACAGGTGAGTGTGGACTCTAGGCATTAACCATGGCAGGGATCCAGATTCCCAGGCACATTCTTACCTACTTATATGACTCTATTGACCTTGAATCTCACTACCGAAACTATCCCTAAGTCAAGTTCAACTACTGCTGCCTTTAGAAAATGCTGTATGCTCTCTTTGCTCAAAGTCATTTAATCATTCTGCCTTTGCAGGAAACTCCACTGCATTATCTAACCCTTTTGGTACAAGTCACAGTATGGTTATGTTCTTGCTATTTGGGCTCATGTCTCAACTTCTTTTTCCATTGTCTTATATTCTTAGGAGAGAAGGGGTATTTATTTGCCTTTTGTTTCCTCTGTAAATGGCTTAGCACTTGGTAGGTGTTCCATGGAAACACTGGCTATAAATAAATGGCGAAACATTCTCAGTAACATCCAGTCTATGGCATAATAGGTTAAACTGCGGGAATGGATCAATAGCTAACTTCTGATTCTCAAAACAAACTGTGAAAGCTGAATCCTCTGCAAGAAGAAAACAGTCAGACCACACTGAAGCTTATTTCAGCCTGTGATATTTCTGTGAAAGGAGTACACATACAAGTCCAAAATGTTTTAAAGAGTCAAGCAAGAATCAAATAGGGTTCAAAGTCACAAGAAGGGAAATGCATCCTATCACACTCAGTAAACTTCCCTCAAGAAGATAATTTTACATCTCCATCCCTTACTCTTTCAGGTAAGGAGTTCTCCAATGTCTTCCTTCTGAAACAGAAAGAAGCTACCAGTTATTTTTGCTAGTGCTCCCCCTTCATTCTGGTCCTCTCTTGGAATGTCATTTTCATTTTTGAAGACTGCTGCTCATTGTTTTCATAATAAGCCAGTATGTTCTTCTCTTGTTTTCTGTAGATATGCGGTGGTTGGAGGAAAATGGCTCCCAGAGGCTCATGTATTTGAATTCTCTCAGTTGTTGGAGTTGTTTGCAAAGGATTAGGAGATGTGACCTTGCAGGAAGAGGTGCATCACTGGGTGTGGACTTTGAGATTTAAAAAATCTCAAACCATTCTCAGTTTGTGCTGACTGCTCCCTGCCTCATACTTGCAGATAAGGATTTAATATCTCAGTTACTGCTCCAGTACCATGCTTACCTGTCTGCCTGCTGCTATACATCCTGCTGTGATCATGATGAATTCAAGCTCTGAAACTGAAACACCCCCCCACTAAACTCTTTCTTCTTCTATAAGTTACCTTGGTCATAGTGTCCCATCAGAACAATAGAAAAGTATCTAAGACATGCACTCTTCACTGCAGAAGCTTTCTGATGAGGTTGAAATAATTCATTCTCTGTTCTCATAAACAAATCAATGGTCTTTTGGAGTATAAAGAGAAGTTCTGGAGAGAAGAAAGGAAAAAAGGAAGAAAGATCTGAAGAGAGAGCGAGGAATTCATATTTCTCCTTTGAAGATACTTTTCCTTCCTGGGCCTTCTTGAAGGTTATAGCAAAGAATATACAAATTGGCATCCAAGAGAGCTCCCAATATGATCTCTTAATAACAACGCCCTTTACTAGTTCCACCTTCACAGGCTTTGGTAGCTTGCTAACACCCATTTCACATGATTCCTGTCAGTCAGGCCTTGAGATGACTAAAACTCCAGCTGCTGTCATGATTACAACTTTTTGGAAATATTGATCTAGAAGCCCTCAGATAAGCTGTATCAATATTCCTGAGCCATACATACAAATTGAGATAAGCCACTGAGTTTGGAGGTCAGTTTGGTATGGGGTAAGTAGTGGATGACTAATGCCCAGCTAAAGATTCTACATGTTTCTTTTTAACTTGAGAGACATGAGATATAGCTAGCTTTGGGGGTCCAGCTAGTCTATATCAAAGATGAATGCAGGAAGCACATTCATCAAACTTAACATCCAAATGGCATTTTCTAATGCTGCAGTCAAAATGATAGAGCCAATCATCCCCGGAGACAGCTCTGGGGCTTTATAGCTTTTGCAAATCTGCCTTCATGAATCCCAGCCATATGCAAATGTGCAAGTGAACCTTTGATAAACCACTTGATTTCTGTTTTAGTTAATGAACTGAAAATACATCATTTTACACTAAGATTAAATTGCTAAAATGTTCCACTTTGGTCCCCAATTAGCTGTAATTAAAAGTAGCAATGTAAGAACATGGCAAGTTACTCTCTCTCTTCTAGTATCCTGAAGCATGGAAGGGGAAACTTGAACACAAGGAAGAAGCAACTTCTAAGTGGAAGTAGAAGGGTGAAAAGGAGAGAAGACAGTCTTCAAGCTCTACCCTGAATTGTGTCATATGGCTCCATCCCCAACAGCAGGTTGCGTGTAAAAAATAGCATCTATGCTTTCTAAGGATAAAAAAGGAAGGCAGGGAATTCCCAGTTTTTCACTACCTGCCCAACACCACACACCTCAGCTTGGAACCCACAAACATCCAAAAGGACAAGAGTGACTTTTGTAGAGCATGAGAAAATTTCTTACACATACTAAAAACACAAATGAGTACAAAATGTATGTGTGCTTGTGTATGATTGTAGATAAGAGATGCTGTGTGTATGTACTAATATATCTGTGTAGTAGGAGCTGCAGGCAGCATCCGGCCACCCGGCTAGCTTTACCCAAAATAATTACATGGAAACTGTATTCTTTTAAACACTGCCTGGCCCATTATATCTAGCCTCTTATTGGCTAACTCTCACATCTTGATTAACCCATTTCTGATAATCCGTGTAGCACCATAAGATGGTGGCTTACCAGGAAAGATCTTAACCTATGTCTTTTTCAGAGAGGAGAGTCATGGCATCTCCCTGAATCTGCTTCTTTCTCCCAGCATTCTGTTCTGTCTACTTAGCCTATCTAAGCTGCTGTTCTATCAAAAGCCAAGGCAGTTTCTTTATTAACCAATGAAGGTAATACATAGAAAGAAGACCCATCTACATCATATCTGAGAAAAAAAAATTTATAAGTGTATATTGTATTTACTTTGTGATTGAGAATATGTGTGTATATGAGAGAGAAAGAATGTATAGGTAAAATATATGTATGAAAGGATGTGTGTATGCATATTTGTGAGAAATAGTTGGCTGTGGTGATGCATATGAACGTGTACTCACATGTGCACATATGTGCATATCATGCAATTATATGCTTATGTATATATAATTTTGGATGATATGGGTATGTTTATATTGGTAGGATTATATATATATGTCTCTATGTTAAAACAGCTGTGTATATATGAATAAGTGATGTATATACGCATACGTGTATGAGTACAAGATAAAGAAGACTATGTTCCTCTCTGTATGTGTATTTGAGTGCCTAAAATGTCATATTTCAATGAATGAGAGGTATATATATATATATGTATTATTAGGTGTTTGTGCTAGAGCAAAATGAGTCTGTGAAAGTATATGTGTTTGGGTATATAGATGAAATATCTATATGCATTTGTATGTTAACTTTGATTAATGGAAATACATATAAATTTCTGTGATAAATATTATGGGGTGTTCAATTTAATTGTGTGAGTATATGGTAAAAACAGTGTAAAATGTGTGTGCTTGTTGAAAAGTATGACTTTAAGAGAACATATGTATATATATATGTGTATGTGTGTGTATGTATGTTTGAGAATTTCAGTAAAGGGCTACACATATTTGTATGTAATATGTATATTGAACATAATATACAAAATACATACATATATATGTGGTTGCCGTAGTATATATATATATATATATATGTGTTTGAAAATATATGAGTGATAGTCTACACATGTATCGTGTATGCCTGTATCTACAGAGGTGAATAATTATATAAGTGTTTATGTGTGTATATAAGTCAACATATTAATAAGATATGTTTATGTGTATAAATCTGTATATATGTGCATGCTGTTATGACAGAAATATGTGTATGAATACATAATTTATATGTATATGTTTTCCTGTAACTTTTTGGGTGAGCTGATATACATGACTATGGTAAGAAATGTGAAGTTTTACATTTCCATGAGTGTGTACATTTTTGTGTATGTATATATTTTTGCTCTGCAAAAGTGACCATATGTATGTTCATATCTAATCATGAATGAGATTTGATCCCTGGATACACAGATTAATCACAAATAAAAAAACCTAGAAAACATGCTCTCTACACAGAACATATATATATTTTTTCAATTCCCTAAACAATGTGCTACAGTCAATATTAACTAAGCACATAGATTTTATTATGTATAGCAAGTGCTCTAGAGATGATAGAGGGTGGTATCTACATAGGTTCTATGCAAATATTGCAACATTTTATATAAGAGATCTTAAGGGAGCATATCACACTATATTCGTAAGCATGCTCCAAACAGTGCCTGGTACCTAATAAACCTGCCCAAAAAATGTCAGTTACCATACATACATTGTTGTGATAATGATTATCAGCAGCACATTCTCATAGGAACCCATTGAGCTAATAGGAGCTGATTTATGAATCCCTTCCAGGCAAGATGGGAGGGATAGACAGGAAACTCTTCAAAGTGTTCCCTGGCTGTTTCTGCTGCTAAAAATACTCATATACAATAGCCGAAAGCCCAAGAGATACCACAAAGAGCATTTTTTATCACTTTTCGAGACAAAGTTTCTCTGTAGCTTTGGAGCCTGTCCTGAAACTAGCGCTTGTAGACCAGGCTGGCCTCAAACTCACAGAGATCCCCCTGCCTCTGCCTCTGCCTTCTGAGTGCTGGGATTAAAGGCATACGCCACTACCACCCAGCTTTTAAATATGTTTTTGCAGTTTTTCATACTCAGATGCTTCTTAAGCAACCTTTTCCTACCAGCTTAATACTGAAAATTGTTTTTAGACAACTCTAACTTATCCAACCTATCACTAGGGAGAAAGTATGAGAGCCAAAACCCCACATTGTTAAGGAAGGTGGAGGTATGGGGAAGTGGGCAGCCTGTACCATTTAAAACCACGGTCTAACACTCTTTTAGACTGATGATTATTGCAAAGGATTGGTAGAGCTATTCAAGCACCAAAACCTTTCTGTACCTTCTGGGAGCTAGACACTGTTCAAGGAACAAGAGAAAAGAAGTGACTCTGAAGAGTCCTTAAGAAAACCTCAGGATCCTTTTGTCACCGGATCATTGGGCTAAATTGGTGGCCATGTTTAGTTGCTGAGGAATCCCATCTGGACTGGTGAGTGTGTTCTATCCAGGGGCAGATTGTCCCAGAAGAGAGCACAAACCCCCCTCCCCCAGCTCCTGCTGCAGAGCTGTCTCTCTTTTGCACAACCCAGCCCCCCAGCACCCCTCCCCAACCCGGACCTGCTCTATGCTAGGACCAGTGCTCAAGAACAGTTTTAAGCTCCTACACTAAGGCTACCCA
>NW_004949177.1:1647807-1654943 GCF_000317375.1 Microtus ochrogaster
AAAAAAAAAAAAGAAAAGAAAAAGAAAACCTCAGAACTCATTTCTGGTTCTCCTGCCTGTATGGTTCATGGCAAGGTCTGCCTGTGTGCTCCTGTTGACCGAATTTCAACGCTCAAAAGGCTGGAAACCTCCACATTACGAACACAAGTGGAAACAAGAAGAAGAAGAAGGAGAATCACCTGTGCAGCTTGTTAGACAAACAGATTTCTAATCCCAACCCAGTGTGATTCTGATTCTAACTCTTGGGAGGGCCCAGGAATCTCCATGCTTATCCTTTCAGGTGCTTTAAGCAGGTAGGCCCAGAGAGCACCACCAGAATGAGAGCATGGAGAGCCAGAGCACAGAGCAATGACAGACATGGTCATTCTGCAGATGACGAAAGCCAGCTAGAGAGGCTTTGTCTCAGGCTCACAGCTGCCAATTGAGGGTACCACAGTTCTAACCTTGCTCTCCTGCATTCATTTGGGTAAAGGAACATTTCTCACAGACTAGGAAAGAATGAAGTTACATGAGGGTCTTTTCTGTGCAGGAGACCCATTCTATTTTAACTTTCAAGGAGTTGTGCCTCAGAGAGCATCTGCTGACTTATACCAATTACATGCTTGGAAGGCACTAGGAAAGAAACTCTTATTGGACACCAGAGCTTGGTATCATGTAACATCCCTGCAAGAGCTATTGTACTAAATAACATCAGTAAAGATCAACAATGAAAAACTGCACCCAGGGAGCAGCCTGGATGAAAAGATTCATGGGGGATCCCAGCTCAAGGAAAACTGGGTGTAGCAAGTGGCATTTCATGGAAAAGAGCCTTCAAAATACTTTAAAAGGAGCCAACCAAGTGCTGGTTTTAATTCAACTTTCACACCATCTGACAGCCTCTCCCATTACCCTCTACTTCCCTCATTCATCCATGATACTGAACATTGTCAGATGCCTTTTAAAAATCTAAGCATATTATAGCCCCAAGTTCCCTTTATCTGTCATGACAGTGGGATCTTCAAAGAATTCACTCAGGTTATTTTGGAATGACCTCTTCTTTCCTCGAGCTTAGGTTCCCAGAGAGCTTTCACTAGCATTCACTGCAAGGGGCAGGGCCAGGAAGGCTGCTAAACCATACCAGCCTCACTAAGGTGACACAGTCAGCTTCCAGCAGAGAACTTTGTGGGTGGCCCACAGTGCTAGTGCAGGTTGGGAGCTGAGGCACTGGCTTTATTATGAATGAGAAAACTGCAACCCCTTAACTCCCAGTGGCTGCATGTTCACAATAGGCTAGCCCAGGCAAAGATGAAGCCACCTCTGGCATAATTACTCCACAAGTCTTTTCATCATGCCATACAGACACATAGGGGCTATGAGAATGGCAACACCTATCTCTGAAATTTGTTCCCCAAAGTATATCTCCTGAAGCCAGGATATACGGTACAACCTGTGTTTGTTTATTCTCTACTGACTCTAATGAAGGAGCCTAAACAATAGGCAATATAATATAACAACTGTGTGCATATCTGATTATATTGCATTAAATATAGTAGGTAATTAAGAAATGATTTTAAGTATAATATATGGAAGGAAATGTACATAATATTTCCAGATAGCACACTATTTAATATAAAAGGGAAAATGATATGCAGTCTCTTTGGTGATTCTGAAAGCAAACCTTCATGATTTAAGCAGATCAGTCCGGAGAGAAACACCCAAATGGAAGCATTGAGGTCTAGAGTAAAAAGAAACTACAGACATCATTCTGACACCTATGTTACATGATTTTTATACCTTAAGTTCTCTCACTGACTCAATCAATAAAGGTTGGGCAGGTGGGATTTGACCCTGAAAAGGAGAGTCTTGAGTCCTTTGCGCACTTTGTCCAATGTCTTACTAACTGTGGGCTCCAGAAATATATCTCCCTTGTCAGGCAAAAACTAGACGTGCATTTCAAAGTCCCCCTCCATCTTAGAAGAGGATGTGTTCCCTCTGCTGGTGACCATTCACTGTCTTCCAATGGAGAAATGGTGGAGAAATAATAACAAGAAATCTCTTCTCTAAGCCCCATATCACAGGTACAGGAGCAAGATGTCATTCTTTAGAGGTACCTTATGAATCACTCTCCAGCTAGTTTAGGAAGGAGGTTTGGGGATATTTACTAATGTATGCACAAGGCTCTTAAATAGGCAGAGCTACACTAGAAGCCATGTTATAATAAGTTCACACAGTTAAAACAACAGACCACTAAGCAAGGATCTAAAGGAAGTAGCTGTCATCACCATCTTCTTACATAGCCACTTCTTACATAGTGGCACCAAGATAAATGATTACCCTTCTCTGTGCCTGAGTTTCTATATCCAAAGAATGACATCCTGAAGTACATTGGCTCTTTAATGGTGTCTACTCTGAAATACAATTTGCCAGAAGTTAGAAGTGGATGGAAGAACACAGTAAGGGACGGCTCTAAAGGCGGGAGGCTCTCCTTTCCCCATCAAGTGACATTCTCTAAAGCAGGGCACAAGAAGTGGCTTCAAGACCTCAGCAGATGCTGAGCAACATCCCACAAAACGTTATGTATACAGGCCCTATGAAGAATTTTTCTTCGGAAGGAAGTCATAGCTTCATTTCAGGTCCAAGACCCAAAAGAAATTAGAGAACACAGTAAATCTTTCAAGAGTTTTCCTTCAACATCTACTAGGAATTTTTTCAGTGTTTATTTCTTTATCATTGTGAATATGAAATTGGACTGCAAAGAAGGAGGGAAGGAAAGAATTTGAGGTACCATTTGTATGTGAGTTAAGCCAATCAAAAGAAGCCTTAGTATGATCCTAGAATTCAATCTTATCTTTGCCGCTTGTGAGCTGTCTGATCTTGGTTAGTTCCTTCCTCTCACTGTCTCACTGCATAGGGCTGCACAATAGACACAGTACCAATACAGTTATCATCAAAGGCTTCGATGAACAGTACTACAGTGAACTGCCACTTGGCAGAACTGGGTTGTTGTCAGAGGCTGCTCATTCGTTTCCTGGCCACCCATACCGGAAATAATCACTCAGAAACTGTACTAATTACAACACTGCTTGGCCTATTAGCTTATGCATATTTCTAGCTCTCTCTTATATCTTAAATTAACCCTCAACTCTGGGAAGCATCACACTCATGGCAGACTATTTCTACCACACCCTATCACTAACTAGTCTTAACCATATCATCTAGGGGCAGGAAGTCAGATTCATAACAACGCCTGCTGCTGCTACTAGAGCTTTTCACCACAAAACCTGGCTCTCTGTCCAAATGTTCACCCACATTTAAATAAAATGACATATTATATACAGAAATAGACACACGAAATTATAGTTTAGGCAAACCTGGGAAGACAAAAATTCTGTCAATTTCTGCATTGCTCACAGAAGCTGGGCAATATGGATGCAGGGATATTCTTTCTTCTAGCATCAGGGATCCTGTGAAGGAGGCCTGTCCTAACACTCAGAATGGAATTTTCAGGAGGAATTCTAATCTTGCAGGTTTTACATGATTACAATCTGTACTCATATTTTCATTCATTCACAAGTTCATAGTCTTATTCAGTCGCTGCTTATTTTCCCCATGATGCCCTCCTTCTGCTGCTCTTCTATTTTGTTTTTATTGAAAATATATCTTTTAATAAAATATATTCCTTTTATTCCAAAACAGGGTTTCTCTGTGAAACTGCTGTGGTTGTCCTGGAACTCATAGATCAGGCTGGTCTTGAACTCATGAGATATGCCTGTTTCTACCTCCTGAGTACTGGGATTGAAGACATGCACCACCATCACCCAGCCCATACAATGTATTCTGATTATGTTTTCCCCTCCCTCATCCTCTCCTAGATCCTCCCCACATCTTTACCCATCCAACTCCACAACTTCTTTCTCTCTTTAGTAAACAAACAGGCAAATATAAATAAAACAATCTTAAAAGAAAAGAAAAAGCACAGGAAAACACACACACACACACACATACACACACAAACCCCATAAAAACACAAAGCAGAACACAGGTAAGGTTAAAAAAAAGAATGCCCAAATAAAGCAATATTAGATAGAAAATCTAAAAATTATCATTAAGTTTGTTTTGTTTTGACCATGGTACCTGCCCTTAAATGTGGTTTATATACCCAATGAGATTACACTGGAGAAAACTGATTTTTCATTTGCAAAAGTTAGTCAATTAGAAACATTTTTTTTTTGTTAATGATGGGAGCTTGTGTCCACTTCCCCTCTCGATTCTGGGACCCCATGTGTCTTGGCCTGTGCAGGCCCTCGTGCATGCTGCACCCATCTGTGAGTCCATGTATGTGTTGCCTTGTTGTGTCTAGAAGATACTATTTTCTTGGTGCCATCCACCCCCTCTGTCTCTTACAATGTTTCCGCCTCAATTAGGTTTTGTTTGTTTGTTTGCTTCATTGAGATAGAATCGTTCTTTATAGCCTTAACTAGTCTTAAATTAATTGTGTAACTCCAACACACTATATTAAGTTTAATCGCCCCTCCCTCAGCCCCCGAGAACTGACACAATCCTTGGTTACTATGTTCCCTCCTCCTTCTGCATCTATAATATAACATATCCACAACCATACTGTATCTTTCCAAACTTTCCTACATACTCAAGTAATCATATTCAGCTTTATTTATATATGCATGAATACATCTCCTTGAAAATATATTTAAGGTCATTGTTTTATAAAACTGAGCTCATATTGTATTCATTTTGTGCACTTTGTTTTTATTGGTAAATTGTCTCTTTCAAAATTCCTCCAGCTCAAATGGCAGCAGCCTAGCTCAGTCCATTTTCATGATGACAGTCAAAGCTACCATGTGCTTTATCTTTCAGTCACTTAGAAACACTGGCTGTTCTCTGAATTACCCCAATATATGTCCTGCTCAAGTACCACATTGCCTTTCCTATTTCCTGAGCACATGAAGTGTACCTTCTCATTTGTCAACTCAGCTGATTCTTCTACCTGAGCCTTTCTTGGATAGCACTGACCCTGAAAGAAGAGACAACTCTGACTTTTCTCTCTTTAGAGTCCTCAAGGTATATCCTGAAAAGAAGTTTGGGAGTTATATCTAAAATGTTCATTAAATGAGGTTGCCATCTGTCTTCCTGATGAGATTCTAAGTTCCAAAAAATGAACTAAATAAGAAATGTTTGTTGGCATAGTGAATGAATGAGTGAATAAATGAAGCTAGAGAGAGCCCGAGATAAAGGGATGTCCATGGGATAATCAGGGATGTGAACTTCAGAGTTATTCATGAACTAAAGCTGTGAGGACTTGGCAATTGACTGATTTATGCAAGAATATAAGGATCGGGAAAAGTCATGCTTATTCATAATTTTATCCTTATATTACTAAGTGGTATGTAACAATAACTATTTACATGATATAATAATTCCACAAATCCAAGAACTTCTGTGTTGGATTTGTTTCTTAATAGGCTCTTCCACAGGCTAAGCCTCTGACCATAATAGTTCTCAGTGACTTTTGTCATCTGCTTGCTTAGTTGCACTTTTGAAATCTAGATGCTTGATAGTACCTCTTGGAATTTTTCTGTAGTATACACCAAAGATGGCAATATCCTGTGTGGAGGGTGAGGGTTAATACTCACTTTCACATGTGTAGCTGCTTTGTGTGCAAATGACACAGATAAATCTGCACCATGAGCTCCATCTAGGAGGCTCAGAGTACTATCTCTCAAAGAAAGAGGGGACAGAACATAAGGGTTATTTCTGGCAAAACCAAAGAAATTGCTATTCCTCTTCTAAGATATGAACAGGCAGATCTACCTGATTTTCCTTAAGGACCAGTAAAAAAAAAAGAGTGGGATTTTCAGAAAAACTAAAATTGCAAAGAAACTCAAAGGTAGACACAAGTGTAGCATATTTCCTCTGGATTCCCATTAGGAACACTGGCATCTGGGAAGATGTAGAAAGGAAGAGAATTTCCATCTTCAATACAAGTTCCTAGCAGGGCTTCACCCAGAGAAGATAACTTCCTTCACCCCACCCATCCCCACTACTCTTCACCATAGAAGGTGAATACTGATTTACTGGGACAAAGGATAGGTAAGAGTAATTCTTTCTCAAGTTTCATGGCCATATACACCCACAATCTCTGCAGTAAGGCAAGGTTATAGACACAGGGGTCATATCACTGCATGACAAAGCAATAGCCTGAATAAAGGCATTGACATTGAAATGCTTAAATATTTCCTCAGACTACAGTCAAGAGCTTGTCTGTGTATGTGGAGATACGTGAAAGCCATGAAACAAGAACACATCAATGGGAACATGGTGACCAGACTGTGGAATTCTTTGAATGAAATTTTTAAATACTGAGCCTATATCCTAATGTCAATTGGAACGACATCTTTAGTTCATCAAAGATGTTAATAAGGGGTGATGTGATCACACCTGAACCTGTCTCAGTATGTATAGGAAACTACATGGTCAAAATATTCAAGGGCAAGATGACAAAGAAGAGATTTAGAGGAGATGGCAATTGACATGGGGAAAGTAAGTAATTCAGAACAAATTTAAAGGACAGACTTAACAGGAGCAGAACAGAAGTAGAGGATGTAGAGTAGAGCTGGGCGTCAAGGACAAAGAGACGGAGAATATGTGTAGGAATGGAAGGGAACCAAAAATCAAAAGGTGACTCAGGTGGTGCAGAAAGATGAACAGAAGATCCACAGAACAGTGTTTAAGTGACTGCAGAATATTGGAAGACAGGGAATCAGAGTCCTAACTTGATCAGTAAAACTCTAATTCTCAACAACAAGCCACGCAGAAATACCTAACAGACAGTTGGGAAAAGAGGTCAGTAACGATGGCAGTGATATGATGTTGATCATATGGCAAAGCCAACTCTTGAGCCAGGCCAGAACTGTCAATGATCAAGAATACAGAAGATCAGACAAATTGTATAAAACTGGTCGTGTCATGCTGTGAAGCCTCCTGTCAATGATTTCTCACAACCTCAGATCTATCTCCCAACAAATGACTTAAAGGCAGTGTATTTAACTGTTAAGAATATAAAATGTTGACTGGGCTACCCGGCGGCCCTGTTTAGTTGCTGAGGAATCCCATCTGGACGGGTGAGTGTGTGCTATCCC
>NW_004949177.1:1661998-1669975 GCF_000317375.1 Microtus ochrogaster
AAAATGTTTATACAACCATTTATTCCATTAGTGCATCCACTTCCCACTTCAGAACTGTCTCTACTAATTAAATACATTTATTTTAACTGCAGAAGCATTTATTTCCAAAATAAGAACATGTTAATTATCTGCAGACTGAAATTAACCCCAGGATGCTAATCTATACATTCATCTGCCTCAATATATATTATCTACAGATGCCTGGTTGTACTACCAACCATTACTCAATGCATTCCTGCCACCTGGTTCTACATTGTTATTTTCCCACTAAAAACTGCATGGCTGGCTGACATGGAAAGTGGAATTTAACTATCACCAGCCTCATCTCAAACAGAAGAAGACTAAAGATTCACATTTTACTAGCATGTACCAATGTAATTCAAGGGCAATTTTTTCTGAGTGAGGAGGTAAATGTCTCCAATTACCCTGAGGAATTTTTTGTTCCTGTTTTATGAGAACTGACACCTTAATTCTCTTGTCACTGACACTTTCTAGACATGGATATATATCTGCAATTCTCATGATAAGTCATTAGTATTAATTAAGCCAACATCAATAGCATAATTTAGCTAGTCAATCAGCATCTTATGAGAGCTCACAGAGGGGACATCTATAACTCAGTACATTGGAAAGTAAGGAAGGAAAGACAGAATAAGACAGGGAAAAGAGGATGTTCATAAAAATGGGGCATGCTTGCCATCACCTCTACTTGGGGGGTCAACTGCAGAAAGCTCAAACAGTGGATTCTTATGGTACAATATCTGTTTTACTCATCTGAACAATGGAGCAGTGATACTATGAAAGAGTATCAAAGAAGAGGAGCTTCACAGAATGTAGTCTTCACTGCCCCTTGGAAAAAGACAAATGAAATGGGCTTGATTACGGTAGGCATTTGACAACACTGTGTTTCAAATTCTGACCTTTGATCAAGCCTAGTAATCAGAAGTGAAAAGGTAAGATAACCCTATCCATTAATAAAATTTCCCCTCACTTCCTCTCTTTAACCATCTCTTCCCTTTATCCTGCCTCTCACTCTCTCCTCTCCATCAGTTCCCCTTCCTCTCTTAACATATTTACTTCAAATATTTATGTAGCATTTGCTATGTACCAAAGAATTTGGTAAATATGTAAAGGAAAAATAAAGAAAAATGGCCAGAATTGATGATAAGGAACACTATTTTAACAATAATTGTTTATTTTTGTAACATGAAGATATACTAGTCCAGTGAGATGGGTCTCTACATGAACAGATGTGCAAGCCCAATGAAGTGATTCTATATACCATACAGACATCCCAGCTTTGTAGACTCATAAAATTTTCCCTATTCTTATTCTCAGTATTCCCTAGGATAATCAAAGCTGTCAGATGCAATGGCTCACCCTTGCAATCATAGGAACCAAAAGGTTGAGCAGGAGGATCATGAGTTCAAGACCTGTATGGACTACTTGCATATCCCAAATGTCTCCAAACAGTGAGGAGAATCTGGCTCACTGGCAAACATGTGTCTAGCATATAAGAGGCTATGGGTATAATTCTCAGCACTGAAAAGAATTCTCACTGTAGGGATAAGATGGATCAGGTACCTGTTGTTTCACCAAAGTGAGGAGCTTTCTCATAATTGCTGTGTATTCTCTGGACTGGCTATTCTCTAGAAGGCAGCAGAAAAAAATTCCTGTTTTTGGAGAGAGATTAAGGAGGCATGCACACAGTGTTGGCAATGCTTTGGGGTAAATTCTAACATTTTTTTAAATGCTATATGTGTGCTATCAGCACCACAAATTTTTAACACCAAATGATTTTTAGCCAAGTACTGTATGTCAGTGCCTACATAGAGACATTATCACTATTCCTTCCCCTTCCCCTGGGTAGTACCTACTTGAGTCTCCAAGACAAAGTTCAGTAACTTTAATACATTTTCTGGCTACTAATATATAAAGGAAAAGAAACTATTAAAAATGAAAAAATAAAAAGTTTCCAAGGTTTGAATATGATTGTTCCTTTCTAAAAGCCATGCTCAAATTTGGTCTCCAGTATGACAGTGTTGAGAGGTACTGGACAGAACCTTAAGGAGATGATGTAGCCACAATTACTACGGTTCTCACCAATCTGGCTTAGTTACTGTAAGAGTGCCTTATAACAAAGTAATACCTTGTACTCTGTTTGCACACATATATTTGCCCTTCTGTTTCCATACATGTTGAGAAGACACACACACACACACACACACACACACACACACACACACACATGAAAAAAAATTAAAAGAAAATAAACAAACAAAACTCACCAGAAATTGGGCAGATAGCAATTCAATTCTATACTCTAGAACTTCAAGACAGAAGTTTGGTTGGTTGGTTGGTTTGGCTTTTTTGAAACTGGATTTCTCTGTGTAACAGACCTGGCTGTCCTGGAACATGCTTTGTAGACGGCCTGCCTCTACCTCCTAAGTGCTGGGATTAAAGGCATATACCACCACGCCTGACCAAAGACATTCTTAGGAGTGTATTGGCTGGGACTCAAATCAGGGTCAACTGCTTGGAAGACAGCTATGCTAACCCCTATAGCACCAATTCCTCAGGATTTTAAGACGGTAAAAAGGAAGAAAGGTGAATAAAATTGTTTCTTTGTATATTGTCTACTTTAGTATTCTGCTAAAGCAACAAAGAAAGATCTAGGGCACAAATGGTATTTCTATTTACATAAAAAAGTGTTTGATTCAAGATACATATCAGAGGGTAGAACTAAATGGATCTTGATCTTTTATGTGGAACTGGAAATGAAATCCAGGGACCTACACATACTCGGCAGTCACTGTGCCACCAAATAATACCTCTACCCAGGATCTTTAGCTCTTTGGGAGTAGTCTAGAAGATAACATTGTCTAACACTGAGGGCATATCTAACAATCAAGTTACATTTTAAAAGTATCAAATTTTTTAAAGTGTCAAATTAAAGATTTAAATACCAAATCCTGTGTTACTTCATGCATCTTTGATTATTACTTATGGAAGAATTTGGATGTTCACTGACCATTTTACACAGTTTTAAATTACAGTAGACTATGCCCTAAGTTCAGTAACCACAAACTATGCTTCAGTTGGCAGTCAGGAATTCTGAGGACTCTACTCAAGGGATGAGTACAATCAAATGTCTCTCACAAATGAAGGCAGGGGACACAATGTCTTTATATTCCTATCAGAATCTCATGTTATTGGGTCCCTGTACCCCTTATTGGTTATAGAAAAATGTTAAAGAAATAATTGCCCAGAAGTCTTGGCCCTATGTCTTTGACTATTGCATATCAACTTCTGTGTTTGTTTAAGTCCACCTTCTACCATAAAAACAGATACTTGATGATCGTTTCTGTATGCTGCCGCAAAAAATTCACTTGAATAAATATTGACCAAAGAGAGATAGTGTAGCAAGGAGGCTGCTTATTTGTTCCTGGCTGCTCAGCCCTGAAATGAACACACAAAAACTATATTATTCAAATCACTACTTGGCCCATTAGCTCTAGCTTCTTATTGGCTAATTGTTACGTATTAATTTAACCCATTTCTATTAAACTGGGTATCACCACGTGGTTGTGGCTTACCAGTAAAGTTTTAGCATGTCTGACTCTGGCAGCACCTCCATGGTTTCTCTTGACTCCGCCCTCTTTCTCCCAGCATACAGCCTATCTTTTCCCGCCTAGTTCTGTTCTATCTTTGCCATTGGCTCAAAGCAGTTCTTTATTCATTAACCACTAAAAGTAACACATAGACAGAAGGACCTCCCACACCAAGATCAATTAGGGGATGGAGAAACAGTTCAGTGGCTAAGAGTGTATTCTGGATAATCCCAACATCATATTCTAACACTACATCAAGATGTTAAAGACTACCTGAAACTCCAACTCCAGGCAATTCAAAACCCAGAAGTGTCTATATGCACTACCTGTACATGCACAAATTCACACTCAGGCCACGTATACAAATCATTAAAAATAACTTCTAAAAAGTTAAAAAACTAGAGACAATGAATACTTTCTTATTACACACTTTTGAGAGTTCCTTATATATTCTATTTATGAGACGTCTATTTGGTATATGTTTTGCAAATAATCCTTTTCATTCTTTAAAGAATGGTGTTAGAGGTCCTTCTGTCTATGTGTTGCTTTCATTGGTTAATGAATAAAGAAACTGCCTTGGCCTGTTGATAGGGCAGAACTTAGGTAGGTGGGGACAACTAAATGGCATGCTGGCAGAAAGGAGGCAGAGTCAGAGGAACACTATGGAGCTGCCAGAGAAAGACCCTGGGAATTTTACCTGATAAGCTACTGCCACATGGTGATACACAGATTAATAGAAATGGGTTAAAATAATATAAGAGTTAGCCAATAAGAAGCTAGAGCTAATGGGCCAAGCAGTGACTTAATTAATACAGTTTCTGTGCAGTTATTTCAGGGCTAAGCTAGCTGGGCAGCCGGGCCCTCCTCTTACAAAAGAATGCTTTGAAAGAGCCTAACATTTTCAATTTTTGATGAAGTCTGGTTATTCTTTACACTCATTTTTGGCCTGTGATTTTAGAGCCACACCTAAAAATTATGAGTAGCCCAAGGTAAAAAATTTATCTTAAGTTTTCTTCTGAATATTTTGGAGTTTATAACATAGTTTTACATTTAAGACAATGATCCATTTTAAGTTAACTTCTGATTATTGTGAGAAAATCATAACTATTCATCTTTTTAATATTGGCATAAGTTGTTCTAGCTTAATTTATTGAAACCATCAGCATTTCTCCATTGGTACATTAGTGTTTATAATAACATACTATTAGAAATCATATATTATCCATCAATAAAAGACCAGTTGAATAAATTGCAATACCTGTATCCAGTGGAAATTCATGGCACCATTAAAAACAATATAAAAGCTCTACCACATAGATATTGAATAAATTCTATATATTATTTAAGTAATCATATAATCTTTTTAAATGAATATTTATTTACATTTTATTTTCTATGAATTCTCTTGTTCCCACTTCTTCTTACTGAGTTCCTCTTGTGTTTCCAGCATTGTTCTAAGCACTAATTATACTGCTGTGATATCTAGTGGAACAAAGCATTCAATAATCAAATAACTAATATAGTGGTGAATTCTAAGCTTCAATTTGAGTAGGCTGAGGGCTAAGGTGGTTTGTTAAGCACTATTTCTGTGTGTGTCTATGAAAATGTTTTTTGGAAAACTCAACATTTAAACCTGTTGACTGGGTAAATAAAGTGTTTCCTTCCCCCAATAGGTGTAGGCATCATCAATCTGTTGAAGATTGAGGTAAAACAAGATGACAGAAGAATAAATTCTTACCATGAGACATTGTCAATATTGGTTTTTAGGTCTTCAGACCATACCAAGACTTAAATCTTTTGCTCCTCTGGTTCTCTTGAGCTTCAGGCTTTGACTGGAACTCCAGAACCAGCTTTTCTTAGCTGCCAATGTACTAATGACAGACCATGGGAGCTCATGGGCTATGGCTATATAACTGGTCTCTGACTTGGATTTTCACATTTTATTGTGTGTATTGGGGTGCAATCTCATTACAACTTGAGTAAATCTGACTTACAATGGTTTGACTTGTCATTTTTTTTCTTCATGATGGATTTTTGGGAGTCTGTAGATAAATTTTTACTTTACCGTATCTTTATTTTTACTGTTGACGGGTTATAGCACAACCATACATCTTATTGTTTCTGTTCCCCGAGAGAACCTCTGTGAATAAATTTTGCTGTACACAGTATGATTTTGGTAAATGCCATACAGAAAAATAAAGCAGGAAAGGAAGAGTGTATAAAACTGGAGAGCTCTGATTTTCAATAGGGTATGATTGATAGTTTTACCAACGAGGTGGTAGTGAACTGAAGACATAAAGGAAGTAAAGGAATGAGTCACATAGACCATCTGACAGAACAACGTTACAGGTTGAGGGACAGCAATGCCCTTATAAAAAAAAAAAAAGCACCTGATCCCTGGCCATGATAATGACTAGTTTGGTTTGTGGGCAAGTATGGAACCTCAGCTGCTGCCCAAATCTAGTAATACACCACTTGTTTGTTGCCTGGCTGCACAGACTCTCAAAATAATCACACAGAAACTGTATTATTTAAATCACTGATTAGCCCATTAGCTCTAGCTTCTTAGCTAACTCTTGGCTAACTCTTACATATTAATTTAACCCATTTCTATTAATCTGTGCATCGTCATGTGGCTGTGGCTTACCGGGTAAAGTTCTGTCTGGCTCTGGCAGGTCTACATGGCTTTTCTCTGACTCCACCCTCCTTCTCCCATTGCAGGCTGTCCAGTTTACCCAAGCCCAGTTGCTTACATGAAGGTAAGGAAAAATTCGCTTCTGTCTTTCTTTACTCTGTACCTCCTTCACATATGGACTAGAAAACACAGATGGACAGCTTCACAATTTGTTATTCATATCTCCTAGAAACCATAATTCATAATATTCAAGAAGTCTTCCACCTCTAAATCTGAATTTAATCAATATATCTTCCATTCCTTTAGTTGATTTTCTTACTCTCCCTGTTTTCTCATTATGTGCTTCTGCAAAGAGTTCCCAGGAGAGGTTAAGTTAATAAATGCAAAGCACTGAGAGCATTCCAAACACATTCCAGACGCACTATTGTGCTATTAGCATCATTACCTCCCTTAGGCTTGAGCTTGACATACAGCATCAAGCCTTACCAGCACATATTCAGGCAATGTTTCTGATTCTTCATTTAGGTCGTTTTGATTTGAGTAATATTTGAGTGTCTTTGATAACTTTGTGAGTTCTTGAAGAGTATCTCTTTGATGATAATATTTCTATGTTAAGAGGAGTTAGATGTTTCCTTTCTACTTTATCTTGTGGATACCAGATGGTGTTTGGCTGACTTGTCTTTCATTTTCTACCACCTTTGTATTTTAGGTCTGGTGTGTGTGTGTGTGTGTGTGTGTGTGTGTATTTAGCAGAAAACTGTGTTTTACAGATTACTTTTTGATTGTATGCGTTTTTCTGGAAAAACTATCAAATTCTATAAATTTATTTTGTATTTTGACACTGTGCATTAAAGTAGGATGCTTTGCCATTTTCATGTTGAGCCATCTATCCAATATGTCTTTCCATATATTCAAAGCTTCTTTCATGTTCTTAAAAAGTTTCCCACATAGAAGTTTTTACAGTTCTCATTATGTCCAGTTTTGTTTTATTTAATCTCCTTCTTGTATTTTTCAATATGGTCTTTTCTCACTCTGTTCTTCAACAGAGACCACTAAACTATAGTCCAAGGCATAAACTCATTCCACTAGCTGTTTCCAAAACTTTTTACAATAAATTTTAAATGACCATACCCATCATGTATATATTATTTCTGGCTGCCTTTGGGTTGCAATAGAAAAATTGAGTAATTATAAAAGAGATTATTATGAACCGTAAAGCCAAAATACATGATATATATATATATATATATATATATATATATATATATATTATAATATATATATCAGATGCTTGTTCTGTGGACCCTGGGGTGTTCTACCACATCTACCGAGTCCTGGGATGGGCTTAAGGGCCCATACGTTTTTAAAGAATATTTATTCAATTTTACTTTATGAATATGTATTCTATTTGCATGTATGTATTACTACCACAAGTGTTGTTGGGGCCCATGGAAGCCAAAAGAAGGAATTAGATTCCCTTGCATTGAAGTTATACATGGTTATGAGCTACCAAGTGGATGATGGGGATAGAATTTGGTCCTCTGTAGGATTAACAAATGTTCTTAAACAGTCATCTTCACAGCCCCACATGCACATTTTAAATAAGTTTTTCCATAACATTCTCTTAGCATACTAAGATTCAAGAAGCCCAGACCAGAGCATCTCCTGATGTCTTCTTCTGTTTGGTGATTGCTTTCTTAGTCTTTGAAGACCCACTTCAGTGACTGAATG
>NW_004949177.1:1670075-1672379 GCF_000317375.1 Microtus ochrogaster
ATTTATAGAAAAATTTCCATTTTCTGCTTCACGGTTTTGAATTAACTGTTGTTTGAAGTAAAAGTTATTGCTATTTTTATATTAATTTTATACCCTAGCACTTTTCTAGGCATTCTTATCTAATAGCTTTTTCCTATTTTCTTAAGTATTTCAATTATAACTGACTATTTTAACTTAGGCTCAGAAAGATAAATGCTGTATGTTCTCTCTCACATGTGGGTCCTAACTTCAAATCTTTTATTTTGTGTACTTAATTTGAAACACAAATGGAAGCCAAGAATGCAGAAAGGGGTCTTTGGCATGTGTTATAGGAGGAAAAATGGGAGAGTATAGGCAAAACAAAAGCAGAAAACTGGAATCCTAGAAGTGAAACCTAGAAGCAGAAAAGATTAAGCAGGGAGGGGTATGGGAGTACAGTAAAACACAAGGAACAAGGGGGAGTGCTAGCCACCAAAATGTGCCATGAAAAGTCATACAGAAGCTTACTATCTCCTAATCCACTTAAAATAATTTGAGAAAGATCAGCACATTAATATGTTTTACAATATTATTTTTAAGGGAGTACTGGGTAATACATTATATTAATGTTTATATCATACTAAGCTAATAGCCTCTTCAGACATTTATTATTTCTTTATGATAAAAACATTTCAAATATCTCCTTGCATTTTTGAAATATAATGTACGTAGTCATCTTACTGAGCAATAGAACCTAGAATTTTGTACATGTAATTCAGCTTTTCTCATTCTCGTTTTTTCCCTTTCTCTGTGGTTTAACAACTGTTCTACTGTTAAATTTTATGAGATCAACTTTTTAGAATACATATGTGCAAGCAGTCATGTCTATGTCTGGCTTGTATTATGTGACATAATGTTCTCCACTTTCATCCATCTTACCACAAATGACAATACTTCATCTTTTTATGGTCAAATAGTATTTGTGTGTGTTTGTGTATGTGTGCATGCATGCACACACATCTGTGTTCACACATGTTGCTATAATCATTCATCATTTAATGGACACACTGCTTAAATTTCTTGGCTACAGTGAATAGTTTTTAAATAAACACAGAAGCATGAAAGTCTCTTCAACACATTGCCCTTTGGATCTAGTAGTAGGATTGATAGATCCAATGGAAGTCTGGTAATTCAGAGTCTCACCTTATGCTGGGAATTCTCTGAATTCTTATCATCCCTTGTTATATTTGTCTTGTCAGAAATTATTAATTTTAATATATCTATATATACATATTCATGTCTTCACATGATGACAAGTTGGCTTTGTCTTTTTCAGTTTGGATATCTTTTTCAATATCTTGCTTGATTTCTCTAATAAGGAATTTCAATACTATGTTGAATAAAAGTGATAAAAGTAGGCAACTTTGTTCCATTCTTGCTAATATTTTGATTAAATTTTTACTGTTAGAAGTTGAATTTAATTTCCTTTTGCATTTATCAATCTGGATTCACTATATAAAATGTGACTAGGAGCTTAAATATTAAATGAGTTTGGGGAAATTTTATGCAACCAGTGGCATGGAAGTCTGAGAAATAGACATTGAAAGCTCATGTTGGGGTACAGAAGCAAATCATCTTCAAATTCCTAATGGAAGACTTGAGAATTCTCAAGAACCTCTAAGAAAGGCTTCACTATGCAATGAAGACGTGATTGTTTCTAAAACAGCACTAAGAAGCTGTCATGGGGCTCTCATTTTCTTATGATTATTTATACTACTTCCATGGACAAATGACTCCTTTTCTATTCTGTCTCCCCAGTATCATTAGATTTCCTATTACATGATTAAATGAACCCCAAATCCTTGGTGATTCAAGGAAATATACTCCCTGTTTTCTCCAAAGGGTAAGAGTGACACTAAATTTTGCTTTCAATAGTGTTTTGTTCTCTACTTGTATAATCTATCATTTTTATTATTCCATGAGTCCTTGAAATGTACACTTTATTGATTAAGTATAAATTAAGTACATTTAAACAGTAAGGTTAATATATGCCATACTATTTTGGTAATTCCTGAACCCAATTAATTATCTTTTACTGTTATGGAAGTCAAAAGCTAAATTAACAATTACACTATAATTTCTTTATATTCCTCAATGATTTGAATTAGGATTTTTGATTAAAATTGCACAGTATATCTTGTCATTGTGGGTTCATTTATACTTGAAGAAAACCTGTTTGATATTAATTTTAAAATGTGTACTTTAGCCGGACGTTGGTGGTGCACACCTTTAATCCCAGCACTCGGGAGGCAGAGGCAGGAGGATCTCTGTGAGTTCGAGGCCAGC
>NW_004949177.1:1677332-1678345 GCF_000317375.1 Microtus ochrogaster
ACCTGTGTCTTATCAGATCACCTTGGAATAAAGTTAGAATTCAACAACAATGCTAGCCCCAGAAAGCCTACAAACTCATGGAAACTGAACAGTCAACTACTGAACCACACGTGGATCAAGGAAGAAATAAAGAAAGAAATTAAAGTCTTTCTTGAATTCAATGAAAATGAAGAAACAACCTACTCAAACTTATGGGACACTATGAAAGCAGTCCTGAGAGGAAAGTTCATAGCACTAAGTGCCCACTTCATTTAAAGAAAACAGAGTCACATTTCCAAACTCCACTTACACTCATTTTCCCTTATCAGGAAGAAGTGAAGGAATGGATAATCTCTTCAATTATCCATAGCCTCAACATAAGTTTTAAAAACTCAGCATGATTTTTTACATGTCCAGTACTTCAAGCATAAAGAGATGTAAAAGCTAATGGTCTGAGGTGTTGAGTAATTTAAGCACATACCCCACAGCATGGGAACCTGAGTTCAATCCCCAGAATCTACATTAAAAAACTAGAGTGGTAGTCATCAGACAAAGATCTGGTCTCCAAAATAGACAAAGAACTCAAAAAATTGGTCATCAAAAAAAAATAATCCAATAAAAAAATGGATTAACGATCTCAACAGAAACTCTCAACAGAGAAATCTAAAATGGATCTGGCCTCTCTTCCAGTTGCAGTATTTGGTTGCTGTTCTCCATTTGAGCAGAGGATTGTGATCTGTGAGGCTACCCTTAAATAAATAACCCTCTATTAAACTAAAAAAAAAACTAGAGTGGTTCTCAACACTGGTGATTCAGATGCTGGACAAGAGAGAGATGGGACAGATGTGTCCTTGGCTTGCTGGCCAGTCAAACTAGCCTGATCAGTGACTTTCAGACCAATTAAAGACCATGCCATTAAAAACAAAGTGGTCAGCACTTGAGGAGTAATGTCTGAGGTTGACCTCTGGCCTCCATACACACACTTGAATCAGCAAGAACAAGCACACACACACATACACACACACACACACACA
>NW_004949177.1:1681855-1684970 GCF_000317375.1 Microtus ochrogaster
CTCACCAAGGCCAGCTGGACTGTGACTGAAAAAGCATGGGATAAAACCATACTCTCTGAACATGGCAAACAATGAGAGCTGATGAGAAGCCAAGGACAATGGCATGGGGTTTTGATCCTATTTCATGTTCTGGCTTTGTGGGAGCCTAGCCAGTTTGGATGTTCACCTTCCTAGACATGGATGGAGGGGGGAGGACCTTGGACTTTCCACAGGGCAGGGAACCCTGACTGCTCTTTGGACTGGAGAAGGAGGGGAGAGGAGTTGGGGGAGGGGAGAAGGGTGGGAGGAGGGGGAGGGAAATGGGAGGCTGGGAGTAGGCGGAAACTTTTTTTTCCTTTTCTCAATAAAAAAAAATTTTAAAAAAAGAAATACATACAAATCATACTTCCATTCCCTTTGCATCCCCTAATTTTGTGGATTTTAATATTTATCCATTGTTATGGTAGATATTTGTATTTACATTTTTATTTTAATGGTAGTTCTTCTGATCATTGTTTGCACCTTTATCCATAGCATAACATTGATTTTTGCAACAGATTTTTTTCATCCTTTTTTAACTTTATCTTTTAGTAGCACTTTCAAAAGAGTGTTCCTAGATGCGTACATATATATATATATGTATACATGTATATTCACATCATCTCTTTACAATAACTTTGGAAACATTTCTCTGCAGTCTTATAATGCTTAATATAGATTAGTGTTTTTATCTTACTGTTTGATGTTGTTTGTTCATTTTTTCTGGGCATTCACAAGCTACTTCCTTTCCATAAAATTCAGGAAACTGCTGTGGAATAATCCTTCTGTATACTGTGCAAATATATGTCACTACGATTGGTTTAATAAACACGTCGACTGGCCAATAGCTGAACAGGATAAGCGTAGGCAGGAAAGCCAAACTGATAATGATGGGATGAGGAAGGATGGAGTCATCGGAATTGCCAGACAGACAAGGAATGAGTCAGACACACAAAATGGGATAGAGGTAAAAGCAATCAGATTTGGGGCAGCACAAAGATTAACAGAAATGGGTTAAGTTGTATGAGCTAGTTAGTATCAAGCCTGAGTGATTGCTTGAGCATTTATAAGTAATGTTATGTCTCCAAATCAGTTATCTGAAAAGCAGCTGCAGGTTAATTGGGAGCAGGCCATCAGGTAAACTCTGCTACAGGAAACTGTACTAGATTATGGTTAAATACTAATCTTCCTCTTCATAGGATGTATTGTGCACTTTTAACATCCACATTCAACTCTCCCTGAATATTAAAATTTTAACTTACATTTTCTAATATTTTTTAATTTAATTCTTTCTAAAAGAAAATACACATATGTTTATATTATCCCCACTTTGTCTGTCTTCAATAGTTTTTCTCTAATCATTTTTAACAACTCTTTCATTTTCCTCAATTATTAATCTTTACTGGTACTTCAGTTAATATGATGGTACTTTGTCAGAAACCATTATTTATAATTCGGTGACAATCTCTGATAATTTTAATTCTTTATCCACTTTGTGTATAAAACAGAGAACTTAGCTTTATTTTTTTGATGTTTTCTTCATTGGGCTCATAATTCACAAAAGACAATATTTGTTAAGTTCTTTGAGTTGTTCAATCAATATTGGATCATAATTTTCATCAATGTAACATTAATATGTTAATAATATGTAGGCTTAATTTATCTTTTTTATCCTGTTTTTCACTGTTTTATGATGTTTTATATAGATATCCTTGCCCTATTTTCATTAGTAGTCATCCTTGAGTGAACAAAAACCTTTCAAGACCAGATATTTAAACAGTATAGTGCAAAAATGGTGCCAGGACAGTTTGGGGCGATAGCAGAAAACTCTTGATTCTTAGTAAAATCCTTTATGATTCATAGTTTTGTGGGAGAAGATGGTAAGGTGTGCTATGCGAATATGCTTTGTGTGTGATAGAGAGAATGACTGAGGGTGGATTAACCTTTTTTTAGCTCACAAAGAATGGCTGCTGCAGAGCTGTTTAATATCTACAGAATTTTCTCCCACATATTTCAAGTTTACAAAGATAAAGTATCTGTGTTTTCTCTCACGTAATCTCCATCCCACCTGCCAATTTATTATATCCAAGAAGATGTGGGGGATTCCTACAACCAAACATGCACCGAGATGTTATAGCTCCGACAAATGTGTGCCAATTTCCCCTTATCACCAACTTCAGAGAATTTTGTGCCTTGTTAGCTGTCTCCAAAATCTAAAACGATATTTATTCTCTAGTAGGATCCCTATGCCTCCATTCCATTGTTTGTTGTACAGATCATCCATTCTTAATCTTGTGAATGGTGATTTATTATTTTCTCATTTTAACATAAATAAGTATGTTGTTTTTATCATTTATTTTTCCTAAGGTTGCTCTGAGAGAGAAGAAATGAAGATAGACTTACTCTAAGACATTAAAATAATGTCTGATTGGACTTTGATCAATCTCCAATGCCTGCCGTACTGTATGGGATGTGACAAAGACTATACTAACCATTCTCTTTACTCTTTCTTCTTGGATACTGAGTAAGACTACATTACCTGCCTACTTTCTGATTTTATGTAGTCATGGAATTGAGACTGAGCTGATAAAACCTGTAGAGAAGCAAGACTTGGGGTGTAGCTCATCTGGTAGAATACTTACCCAGCATGCACAAGACACTGGGTTTGATCTATATGCCATATGAAATAGGTGTGCTGGCTCATACCTGTAATCCCAACACTTGGAAATAGAGGCAAGAGGATCAGGACGTCAAGGCCAACCTTGAACTGCAGAGTAGGTTGGAGGCTAATCTGAGATACATGAGATTCTATCTCAAAAAAATTTAAAGAAAAAACAAATTGTGTTGGTTTGATACCCAGACCATTAAAAAATATGCATTCTTCTTGCTTTCTTCCCTCTATTTGACATGTTGGAGATAGCTATGGTAACATAAAGTGTTAGCCAGAGCATTTTTTAGCCTGGACTTCTGAATGAACTGTGAGAAATTTTCCCTGCCCCTCCGAGATTAGTCTGGATTGTAGCACGAGCATAATTTAAAGTAATATTCTCTCTCTCTCTCTCTCTCTCTCTCTCTCTCTCTCTCTCTCTCTCTCTCT
>NW_004949177.1:1685070-1692692 GCF_000317375.1 Microtus ochrogaster
TGTGTGTGTGTGTGTGTGTGTGTGTGGTATGTGTGTCCTTGTGTGAATGTCTTCTGTGTGAGTTTAAGCTTCAGATAAAATAGAGGGGAATCAGAACATGGCTAATTTATTAAGTAGATTATCATTAGAAATAAGTTATAAAAATCATAAGGGCCAAATACCAATGCTGACTGACACAGACTGGAACAAACATGTGGTATAATGGTAAATGGAAGTGCCATGGATGCAAGAGGGGTGCAGACTATGGCTATGGAGGAAAAATAAGAATAAAATAGCTAAGCTATAAAGATAAAGAGCATCATGGGATACTGGAACACACCTATAAATAAAACACCAGAATAAACTGAAACAGAATAGTTACGGTGAATTAAAGATATGACTACTTGCCTATATTAGTTTAAATTCAAACTGAATTCAAAAGAAAATCCCTACTGAATATTTTGTGCTTTATGTGTCTTTTAAACTGTACAACTCTTTGTAGAAATAAAACTCTGCAATGCAGAACTTCTGGGAGCCAGGCAGCTTAGGGGTTAAAAGTATGCAGAATATTGCCACCCAGATAGCAGGAGGCCTACGAAGAATTAGGAAAAGAGGCGTCATTTTCAAACTTCCCCTTCTATTCAAGGTGGACTCATGTCCTCCACTGGCTGCTACTATGTGTCTGCTTCTTCTCACTTGCCATTCACTGAGTATGTATCTGACATTAGTCATTATGTTGAAAAGATCAAGAAAGACAATTGTTTACCAAGCCTGGTAGGAATGAATATGCCCGAATCCACAGACAGCTTTACACGGCAATGTCCATCAATGCCAGGCCATACTGTATAAAATCAGCAATTGATCTCAGGTAAATTATTCAAAATATAATGAAGACTCAGCTAAATGGACAATCTTCACAGAAATCCCGTTCAAAGATCAGCACTTAATTTTGCATTTGTAACTTTGAACTGTTTTTGTCAAAGACGCTCCCCCACACGTCCTATAAACCTTGGATCTGCTTCCTTGGAGTCACATAGCCTGATCAAAAATAACTTTCAGGGTCCACTGGGTACTGGAAAAAAACATAGCTGGATATTTAAATAAAAATGCAGAAAATCTGCAGGACCTGACAGACACCAAAGCTTTCCTTCCTTCTGTGACTTGCCTTCTGGAAAACAGAAAGTGGGGTATCGCCATCTGCTGGCAGAACACCAGATTGTACTATATTGTCTGGGCTTTGTTCTCCTTTAAATGAATGAATAGATAAAATCAATCAAACAACATCATATTGAGATGGGAAAATAGATGGGGGGTTCTCAGAACCATACTCCCAAACAAAGTCATCATTTCCGTTTTGAAGAATCTGTGCTTGGCACTTGATCAAGGTGTTTCCAGTTTTCATGAGTATAACAGCATTCCAGACAACCCTGCTTTGTAGAAGGTGTTCTTAACTGACCATAAGCATTTCCCATGCTTGTGCATCGTCTTCACAGCCAACTGTTATAATTGCTACATAATCTGCTAGTGATGTCCCTGAATGATTTCAACAGTCACCTTCAGGTAGTGTCTACATACCACTGTTACAAATACCACCACAATGACAATTTTAAGGTATAGAACATTGTCTTTAGGAAGAACTGGAACAGTACCATTTCACAGCTAGGCTTAAGGAAAGTAGGATTTCAAAGGATAGTGGCTGTCCTTAGCATAGCTAAGCATGTACACTGTGGCTGATTCGATGAAAGAAACAGTGAAAGAGAGTGTTAACAGTGGGTGTCATGCAAAGCAACCCCAAGGGGTTGCTCCAATCTGCAGAGACTATAGACCACCCAAGTGTGCTAATCTTGCTGCAGTCACATCCACAATGATAGCAGTCAGAATTTTCCCTTCAAAGCTTCTGATATTCTGCTCTGGCATCTTAGAGTCATTCCAACTCTTTTACCAATTTGCATACTTAATCAAATATGTAATCCAGTAAATTATTCATAGTAATTTTGTTCCACATATTGAAATCTTTTTTAATCACTCAATTATAAATTGTGATTAACTGCATACATATAATTATATAGTTTCATCTATTGTATTGACTATATACAAATTTTAGAAAGCAATTTATGAATATTATGGACCCAAATGTTCAAATCCCTTTGATCGACAAATCCCTGATAGTCCACATAATTCTTGATGGTGCCTGGTCATCAGAGTAATCAGAAAGCAGAGGCAGGATGAAGGATTAAACTTAAGGGCCCTAAGTTTCCTGCTAAGCCTACCAAAGGTTTGCTATGTGACAGCTCTACTCTCTGTACCTTTAAAGTTCATGCTACTTGTTTTCTGTGGTCCTGCCAATGCTAGAGCGCTGTGAGTTTACGAGCTGAAATCATTTTTGACATCACAAAGATCACTGGGAATGATTACCCCTGCTGTTGGTAATCAAATTTGTTGGGAAACAAATTCCCCAATATCTCAGTCCCATTTCTGCTCAGCTGGTAGGCCAGAGAACAGACATCAAGCAAAGGCCAACTATGTGGATGCCATAAGAAAGATTTCATAATGAATCCCATGTTCACTAAAGCAGGCACTTTATTGCAATAATACCTGTTGCTAGAGTAGTGGAAAATGGGAAAAGTGAAGGACAAGTTTGAATTTTGCATTCTTGATTGGATACTAACAGATGGCAAGATACCCAAGTTTGGATTCATAGAAGGTAGAGGAGGGATGTCCTTAGAAGCCAGTGTTCAAGCTTAGTTGATTTATTATGGAGAACTTGGTGGAGAATTTGGGGTATATCAGAGTTGAAGTTGTTTATTACTCAGGAGAAGGGGTACTCACATATTTGTCTCCTGTTAAGAGTCCCTATCAGAACCAACTGACCCCTGTGCAAAGATGCTTGTCAGTTTTAGCCATTCAATTAAAGATAACCCTTGAAACTGTTTCTTCTGATGTGACATACAATTCATTTGGGAAAACTTTCATTTGTCACCTTTCTAACTGCCGACTATTATTAAAGGCATTAGAATAGACCTAAAGTAACTATTTCACCATTAACATAGAGCTGGCTTTTAAGTTGTCCCGGAATAAAAGAAATCATGAGACTATTTAAATGTAAGAGGTCAGGAACAGAAGTGAGGAGCTGTTGCATTTTTTAAGGGCACCTAACAGTTTGTGTGTAAGACATTCCAGGCAATGAGATGAATTTAAAAATGAACACAGGACTAATGTTTATCTTCTCTTTCCAAAAGTCATACTAACACAATGCATTTTTATAAGGTACCCATTTTATGCTGGCATTTAAATAATCTACCTAGACCCATGAATAGAAATTCCTCAGGTTCACCTTCAATTTAGGGTATAAACAGAAAATAAAATTGGCAACCAATTTATCACTATTCTTATTAATATGCATGAATCTCTAAGGTAAGTATTTTCTCTTCTATTCTCTTGGCAACAATTTGATGGGGAGACAACATTAACACCATTTTATAGATGTGACAACTGAGCCCAGAGAAGTACAGCCAAGATTTAACCCTTCATTTTCTACTGTCTGATCATAGTAGCCGTGTGAATCATACTAAAGAATCTCTAGGCTAGCATTCTTTCCTGTGTACAGGAGATTAAAGAAAAGTCTTCATCATTCAGAAACTATGAATACCTCTCACACATCATCTCATACTTGACCCCACTGATAAGCCAACCCAATACTTTCATCCAATGCAACAAGATGGGTAATAGTCCGTTATGAGAATGAGTCTACTTTAAGTCTACTTTAGCCTCCAAATGGGAGAGTAACATGCTCTGCTAACTGTGTAATTTGCTTTTCTCTGTGGATTAACACCTCTGGGCACTTTATAGGTGCATGTACACTGTATGTAGTAATGAATGAAGAAATGCAGGAATAAGGGGCTTGGTTGATATTCCTTTGCTTCCTAATTTTAAGTTTCCAGGGCTCTTTCATGCTACTATCTATAACCAATAGAACAGATTTGTATCTTGTTTGCACAAAGAGCTAGGGCGAAAGGAATCCTAGAAATAAATACAAGCAAGGAAGAGACAAGAAAAAAAAAAAGAAATTTCTTTAAAACAAGCCAAATTAACCCTCTCATTCCAGGCCACAAACAAGGCATTTTACCACTGCTCTCAGAGTTAAGTTCATTTTTCCCAAAAATGCCGATTACAGTCTTTGTTCTATGTATACAAAAATCAGCATAAATATCTCCTCAACTTTCACACAGCTAAGTATCACTACGGGAGGTAGTGGGGTGCTGTAGCAGATTCGTCTCTAAAGTGAACTGGGTGAGACACAAATGGGATAAAAAGCATTCAGGAATGAATCAGTGTGTTTGGGGAGCATCCAGGGCCCCGAGAATCTTTAAAGAAACAGACTTCATGAGACACATTTGCTTTGTTGATGAGTATAGTCATTATGACTTGGGTGACACAGGAAAGACAACATGCTCTCCTGGCACAAATGCAGATCTTAGATTCTTTTTTCTCCCTGTGGGTAGGAAACATTTCTGAAAGAAATGGGAAACATCTGGAGAAAAACAACCCAGCAGAGAACATCAGATGCCCCTCCAGATGAGCTCCTCTGATACATTTCCTAAAGAAGAACAATATACTCTTAATGCAATTAAACAACAGTATGGTAAACCAAGCCAAGCTCCCTAGTTCTAAGTGGCTTTGTATGCACCAGTTTAGTTTTCCACCAAGATTTTAGGAGTGTGACATCAGAGCCTATGAATTTAGATAGCTCATTGGTTGTGGGACACTAACCATGCACCAGCATAAAGTATGTTTTTAGATCCCTCAAACATGAGGAGAATTCAGGTACAGAATCACATGCTACCACCTACTGCAGCCTCAGACACAGCTCTGAATTTCTATTATGGCTTTATCCATAATTGCAGTCTTCATTAAATCATGTAGGATTATGGTTCAGCTTTGGTTTTTTATTATGGTGGCGTATGACAAAAAAAAAATATGTTTTCAATTTGTAAAACCGAATACCTACATAGAACCTGTCATGGCCAGCCTGAGCTGCAGAGAGTCACATTGATGGGGTTAATTGCCATTTAAAAATAATTCACTACCTCCAGATTGATTCTTCTGTTTTTTTTTTCCTTTTTGTCGTTACAAAACATTATTGTGTCTCATTCTAATTATTCAACGCTAAGTTCATACTTCTGAAGCAGGAGACTGGAGTCAGAGGAAATGGTGTTTGATTTGTTGCCATGGAAACGTCTCACTGTAGATGGACTCTAATCCCATGACAACTCTCTCTCTTAAGAACCATTTTTTCTGACATAATAAAATATGATCAAGGTCAGATTTAATAACTATCTCAATTCCCCGACTTTCTCCTGTATTTGGTGTCAGAGAGTCATTTTTAACAAAGCAAAGCTTAAAAGAAATTTTGCTTGCTTTTTGTATAAAATTATTATTTATGCCTCTGAACTCATAAACCAGGTTCTGTATCATATTAATTCACACCCATACATTTCATTATTGTATAATTTTTACATTAAAAGAAAGTCACTTACAATTGTTTGTACTGCATCAACAGATGTTAACATTTTCTAGTGCATTGTTCTGCTAATATATACATTAGGCATCAGTAAAGCTTAATGTTTGCAAACAAATGATGTTTACAGTATTAACAAATGTCATGACCGTTTATCTTTCCATTTGCACTGTAATAATTTTATGAGCTGATTATCATGCACACACACAGTTCAGTAGACAAGAACTATGTAATTCTACACTGAAATGAAATGCTTCTTGCCCAAATGGCTGAGGAGCCTCTTCTTGCTTGGACTGCTTCACTGGACATCCAGTACCCACAAAGAGATGACTACTGAACTTGCCTAAAGGTGAGATGGTCCTTCAGCGTTCCTGCTTCATGAAAGGTTATGCGAGACATTCTGCAGGACACAGAAGAAAGTGACTGAATTGTCTTTGAAATTTCCTGCTTCATGGAAAAGTTTGCTGGATACTACAGGCCTGTAGGCTGAAGATGGATGCCCCGATGGTACAGAAAAACTTTGGGTAACTGTCCAGGCAGCAAGATGTCTCTGTCATTTCTAGAGTTTTGGAAGTTGCTTACAATGCACTTTCTGTTTACTTAGATAATATTATATCCTTCTGGAGTCTTTGATGGAGTTGAAGAATAGATAGTAATAATATAGTTTTCCTTAGTTATGATAAAAGATGAAATAGATATAAATACTGTAACTGTAATTTTTATTTGATACCTGTTTGTTATATGTAATTTTACTATGTTAAAGCCTTCTTTTTTATTTAAACAGAAAGGGGGAGGTGATGTGGGAGTCCCCTTTGTGTGTTCTTATTACCATTAATGAATAAAGAAATTACCTTGGCCTGTTGATAGGACAGAACTTAGATAGGTGTTGGGAGCATAGGGGACTGGGCTAGATGCTAGGAGAAGGCAGAGTAAAAGAGACACCATGGATCTGCCAGAGACAGATGCTGGAAATTTTACCTGGTAAACCACAGCCTCGTGGCAATACATAGATTAATAGAAATGGGCTTCTTTAAGCCATATAGCCTCAGATGGCCACCTTTGCATGCTCCCTAAAGATCCTAAAGCTTTCTCTTCCTTCCACAGGCTTTTGTGCACTCTTCATTTCCAGTGATTACAAATCTTCAGAAAAACACCAAACATTAAATAAACCAGATGCCTATGTGCTTAAATCATCCTATTCATTCCCTGAGAATCATTCAGCAAGCCTAGTTCTGATCTCTCTTTAGACAGAAATAATCTGTGATTTGTGTGACAAATGTAGCAGATGCAAATATCTTTCTGTTTGCCTCCCACCAGTCATCAAAGCTTGTCCTACAGAAATCTGCAAAGGTGACTTGCTCTAGGGTGAAAGCTCTCATGGGGCAGCTCAAATTTGTTTTTGAATTATATCACTGTGTGAAAATTCTGGCCTGGTACAAGACTTAGAGTTGTGTTAAGGAAAGAAGATAGCTTTTTTAAAATTTATTTATTTAGTTATTTATTTAGTTATTTATTTATTTTTGCTGCTGAAGGTCATTGTTTCAGCTCCCAGGAAGGAAAACCCTGGTCTTGTGGACCTTCAGCTGTTTCTCATCCTTGTCCTTGTTTAGGGGTTACCAAGTGCCAAGGCACACAGGACACCACAATCCTAGCCATTAAGCCTCATGAGTTACTCATGGGACTTTCCTCACCTGATTTTCCATCCTCACATCCCCAGCACACTGGCACATCATTGTGAATAAAGCCATGCACACACTCACTCCACACTTGCTTTAAGATGATTGGAATAAAGGACTTCCAATGACCTGTCCAGTGCCACCACTATATAGAATTAGCCCATCTGTCCCATATCCCTTACTGGCAAAAAAAAAAAATATCTGGCTGGGAGGGCAGTGGTCTACTCTTGGCAGGGCTATGGGCTCAAGCAGGAGCAAACACTGAATCACTCTTGGCAACTGCCCTTGTAAAATTCACTGTTTTTCCACTTAAAAATAATCTCTTGCGGTCTAGTTTCTTGAGTTCTTTATATATTTTTGAGATCAGACCTTTGTCAGTTGCGGGGTTGGTGAAGATCTTCTCCCAGTCAGTGGGTTGTCTTTTTGTCTTAGTGACAGTGTCCTTTGCT
>NW_004949177.1:1694602-1711717 GCF_000317375.1 Microtus ochrogaster
CTCTCTCTCTCTCTTTCTCTCTCTCTCATGTGTGTGTGGCTGAAGAAGTTCCCATAGCACCAAATTTATAATAAAATAATCCCACATGTGTATGTGTGTGTGCATGTGTGTGTATGCATGTCTGCTCCAATGAATTTCATTGCAGTTGCTTATACGAATATGACTGAGGAGTGAGAGAGGGCCAAGAGAGGATAATGAGGGAGGGTAAATATGAAAATTATAATAATGAGATCCATTTTTAGGCATAATTAATTAATGTGGATAATTTTTTTAAAAGAACCAGCGATGAAATATATTAAAGAAGAAGTAAAACACTCTACAGACTTATGACTGGACCCTTACTGTCTGAAAGTAAGTCAAAAACTACAATGAATGCAGGCAAGATAGCAGGTAGATTGTGCTGTCTTAAATGATCATAACAATACCATCCTTGTGATTTAGAATTGGCATGGCTGAATAAATGGTATAACATAAGGCTCTGGTAATAATAGAACAAAAGAGGAGTCAAATTAAGATGCCAGATTTTTATTGCTCTCCAGATGCCTGGCCAATCCTCACTTGTGAATATGATCTGATTTTGGGCCAAGAGTCTGGCTATATGGCAAACCTATGTTTACAAACCCATTTAAAGTAGCACCACTTGTACCTGGCAGATTGTCAGTAAAAGTGCTTGCCAGCAAACTTTCCCCTTTCTGGATGCATTCGTGCTTCTCCCATTGAGTAATCTTTTTGGACATAAATCCACTGCCAGGCATGAAGCCAGGAGTTGGCATCAAGGATACATCAATGAACATTCACAGATCTCTTCCATATGACATGGGCTATGATCAAGTAGGAAACGGAATACAAAAATAGGTCAAGGAATTTGTACGCTGTATATTGTCTGTGTCACTATGAAAACATTTTGTACCACTGGTTCCTTGACTATACAATGAATATAAAAGGCATAGCTCTGCCAGTTTCCTGGAATTGTGCGTTGTAGGAAGTCCAAAGTTGTATAGAGATCCATCCTTGATGACACAATGTGGGTAGCTAGCTAGTCTATGTTCCTGTTGGCTCAGAAGTGGACTGTGTAATCTGAATAAGTCCAAGAGAATGTGAACCTACAATGGAAGTTGAGGAGGGCATCACAAATTAAACAGAAGTAGTCATGGAGTCTCTCTGACTCATAAAGTTCCAATTTAACAAAGGGAAAAAAAAGGTTAATCCTTGATTGTCAATCTATCTATGGTATCTCTATAATCAAGATAGAGATGACATTTTACTCTTTATTTCCTCCAAATACCAGAGCAAAGTCAAGAACAGATTAGCAGACAACCAGTGATCAAGAAGATAATTGAATAGGAACATCAACTATTGAATTGCTATTATGGTTTGGTGAACAGAGCCATTGCATTTCTCTCTCACTACTCACTTTCCCTGTGTTACAATTTTGCCATTTTGTAAGAAAACATGTCAAATAATTTATGGCAGGAGCCAAGACTGAAAGGAAAGTTGCCACAGGCAAATTAGAACCACTACTGTCAGAAAACACACACATTGGTTTTGAAAATTATTAGGGAATGTTTTATAATGTCTCAGTGAGCACCGAGAAATGTACCAAAGAGACTTTGCTTATAAGAAATGGGAAGAGCAGGATGTGGGGCTAAATTCCACTGCATATAAATTCTCCACATTAAAGATTCCATTACCCTTAGTGATTACTATTACTTTTTGCCCAGTGAATTATCCTGTTCTCTTTGAGGAATGCATCTGGATCTGGGTATCATGACACCCCTCTGGATTCTCTGGTTTGACTCTTGTGATCTGAAAGATCCAAGGGAAGAACCTTTGACCTGACTGATTTCTGTTTCCTCGTCTCTGCTATTGTATGGATCTCTGTTTACTCCACAATCTTATACAACAGAAGAGGAGGCAAGGTATTCTGAAGGTTTCAAAGGGCTAGGCAAATGGAAGTGACTTTTATTATTAAATCAAGCCTTGGAATTTACACATTCACTGCCTGCTCTCAAGGTTGGAAATAGAGCTCAAAGGTCAAGTACTATTCATTAAAAGCTAATTAGAAGACAAATTGTCTTTCATTTGAACATATGATACAGAATAAAGCAGCTTAAGGAATGAGGGTGATTTATTTTAAAGTCTTTGTTTTAATTCAAAGCTTCCTGGATTTGTCAAGTAGCTGCTCTGTGCAGGATGTCTGAGGATGACTTAAAGAAGGACAGGACACTGTGCCCACCTTCCCAGACCTCACTGTCCAATGTATATGAGAAGATGAAGCCACAAATAAACAAGAGACAGAGCATTATGAAGGCTTATATAGATAGAGATCTAGTGCCCTGGCCTAAATTCTCTTGGGACCAGAAGTTTTATATAATTGTGAAGAAGTCAAGATAATTCCCAAAGAAGGGCTTTATAGGACAAAGGGGAAGCATGAGATTTGGAGAAGACATTCAGTAGGCAGAAACCAAGAAACAGGGCTCTGAACATACCAGCATGCTCTAGAAGTCCCTAACGTCTGACTCAACTGTGCCAGATGCTCTTAAATAGACCAGTTGATAAAATGGGGCTTGACCCTGGCAACTGGAGAGACTACACTAAGAATTTGGCCTAGTGTCAGTTCTAATTGCAGAGAGAGAGAGAGAGAGAGAGAGAGAGAGAGAGAGAGAGAGAGAGAGAGAACATTATGAGAAATGCCTCTATGCACTATGGTTTTCTTCCTTTCACTCCAGTGATTCCATAATCTTGCTGTTTCCTGTTCTGCCACAATGCAGAAGTATTCATGCTCACTGCAGCAATAAAGTAACTTTTCTCATGGCCAGTATTACACTCCTTGCACCATCATTTACTGAACACCACGATCCTTTTTGACTCAGCAGACTTGTAAGGTGCTCCTGCAGTGTCCATTCACTCAACCAAGCACTAAGCTAGCTACCATGGTAAAAGGGAATTTTCAGCTCTGACTAAATTCCCTAATCAGTTGACTTAAATTAACCCAGGAGATATTACCCTTGATAAGAATTACTGAGTGAAATGGGCTCTTTAAAGTGAATTCTGGACTTTTCCTTAGGAAAAAACCTCAAATAGTGAAAACCACAGGGTTTCTTATGCTGTTGACTACTTTGCTCCTTACTGTTGCCCATGGATACCAAATTTCAGTCAGTGTCTGCAGCTCTAGACTGTTTCTGATTGCAATCTTCCCTTTCAAACTCTGCTCTACAGATTTTGGACACATTTAGCTAACCTTGATACTTATAGAAGCCAACCAATTCTTGTAGATAAGTGGGTGGATAGAAGGATGGATAGATGGATGGATGGATAGATAAATAGACAATATTTTGACGTGTTTATGTAACCTGATATTACAGAAGGCAATTTAATATAGATTAGTGGATAACTAGATATATTATTGATAGATGTATAGATGTTAGATAGTTACAGGATAACTATCACATATATTTTCTGCAGTGTCTACAATACTAAAGTTTTAGGAGGCAAAAATTATATATGTATGTCTATATCTACATCTGTTCCTGTGGATCTTGCTGTTTTTAGGTAAAACTGCTTTTAGGTAAAACCATGCTTGATATAAAGAAACATCCTATAACAACTTACATACGGAACACCAAGAACATAGATAAATGCAAGATAGAGTTGCTTTACTGGAGATTCATTATTTATTAAAGACAACACAGATAAGTCAACTGATATTTCCAGACAGCAGAGCAATGTTGAGAAAATGTGGCATGAAATCACAAACAAAGGATGTTTAGCCTATAATGAGGAGGTGAGGACAAGGATAACACAATGAAGTGGAAACCTCTAGGATATGGTATCTGACAAGAAAATAGGGAGGAGACATCCCAATGTTGCCAAGATCTTACTACTAGTTCTGGAAACATCTTAATTTAATTAATCTGAGTTCATAACCTGTAACCTAGAACCCTGCCATACAATACATTACATGTCCAATAAATATTTATAGAATGAGTTTCCTAAGGTAAAATGAATGCATTGTCCTAGAAAGGAACAGAAGCCAGGCCTAAACACAACTTGTTAGGTTAAAGAGCTAACAAGAAGCCAGGTGGTCTGCAGTAATCCTTCCAATAAACAGTTCTTTTGAAGCACATTTGGGGATGGTCCATGGGACCTCCTCCCACATACAAAATTGTTTCTCTTGTAATACACTTCAAGTTGTAAGAGCTGTGTCTCATCCAGCCCTGCACAGAGACGCTGAGGCAGCTATGTGATTAAAAAAAATCCCTCAGGCAAAAAAGAAGAATGTCAATAAATATAGCCATAGCATGGCCAAGATGAGATGGTAGGAAAAAACATGTCTGGGAAAGAAGACAATGTCTATCAAATCAAAATCTCATAGTTCTATTTTGGAGATACAGCCATTCATAAAGTATTGTTGTTTCTCAAAGTTTAAAAAGCATCTTCTAGTACTAATTTGAGAGGGTAAGAAAACAAATATAAGGATGAAAAGGCATGACTGCCTTAATTTTAAGGGGAAGAACTGTAACATTATCACACATATAGGGATATACAGATACAGACACACCACACATGTGTATGTATGTATGTATGTATGTATGTATGTATGTATGTATGTATGTATATAAGTGACCTGAAAACATAAAAGCAGTATTAGTGTTGGAAGCTGGGAGCTGTTTTAAAGTCCTCACAGTGCTGGACACAACAAAATGATAAGCTATTGATCCCCTGAGGAAATTACCAAGTCCACCAAGCAGCAATCCCCAGGAGGTTTCTCTGAAAATAAGGGAAACCAACTAGTCTTTTTCTGGCAGGTCAATCCTGCTGATTCAAGTGACATTTAGCAGTGGACTTTTTAGAGTCTAAGAGTACACTTAGCAAAAGAAAATTGCACTGACAAAAACTACTGACATAATCGTGGCAATACACCATGTAATGCCTCTTGTTTTCTTCTCAAAATCTCCAAGGCTGTACTCGTCCACTTAATCAGACCTCATGCCAGGCTGCAGAGCTCTAGAGAGGAATCAAGTATGATGCCTGTCCTTAACAAATATTCCCATTATAGACCCCAAATGACAAAAATGGAGGAAAAACCTAAAGAAAAATTTACAGAGCAGTACAAGAGAATCAGTTCTACAGAATAGGAGGCAGCTGTTTGCAATTGGACAGCCTTCCTAAAGCTGTGTTTATGCATAAAATCATGAAAGGCAACATTCAGATTGTTGCACTATCTTACACTAGTGATGTGGGATGCCCTTCTATATATGTGTTGCTTTTATTGGTTAATGAATAAAGCTATTTCAGTCAATGGCTTAGCAGAGTAAAGCCAGGAAGGAAATCCAAACAGAGATAGAGAGAGTAGTCAGAGTCAAAAAGATATCAGTCACTGAGAGAACAAGACTTGTAGAAAATGAGGTAACGCCATGGAGACATGAAAATACACAGACTAATAGAAATTGGTTAATTTAAGATGTAAGAGCTATCTAGAAATATGCCTGCGACATTGGGCAAACAGTATTGTAATTAATATAGTTTCTGCGCGATTATTTGGGTCTAGGCAGCCAGGAAACAAAATCAGTCTTCACTTATAAATGTAGCACAATTAATAAAAAACCCAGAGTCAAAAATTAGGGTTCAACCTAAAGGTCAGGAAAGCAAAAAGCCAGCCACTGGCTCTTACCTCTACCTCAGTCCAAAATGGCGATCCTGCCTCCAGAAATCTCAGAATGAGACTGTGCCTGTGAGCTGTCTCTTCCTGTCTTATATTCTTCTCTAGTGCTGGGATTAAAGTATACATTGACCAGTCTCTACGGCAAACTAGTGTGACTACTGAGATTAAAGGTGTGTGTCACCACTGCCTGGTCTGTAAAGTTGATCAGTGCAGCTATTTTATTTACTCTCTGATCTTCAGGCAAGCTTTATTTATTAAAATACAAATGAAATATCACTACAAACTAGGGCTGTCTCCTACAGGCTAGAATGTTAAGTGAGAATGGAATACAAAGACAAAGATAACAGAGCTAGAGAGATGGTTCAGAGGTAAAGTACTTAACGTTCTTGTAGAAGACATAGTTCCACATCTAAGCACCCACATGTTGGCTCACAAGCCCTTTTCTGACATATGCAGGCAATGCACATACATTGTGTGTTACACACATACAGCAAAACACTCATACACATAAAATAATTTTTAAAATCTAAAATAAAATAGGCAAATAATAGACAACAAAGGCTCATGTTTGCTGTGGTTGCAACTGATCCTGTAACTAGTAGTTCTCACCTCTGCATATAACAGTGGATTAGAAACTTGTAAGTAAAAGAGTACCATTAACCACAGAACCAGCATCTGTAATTTTGATACAGACCAATGGTAAAAATCAAAACTGAAGATATTGAAAAAGATTTTTGATACTGAATGATAAGTTTCTCAGACACTGAATGACATTAATGGCATTTTGGGTCTTAAAATGCATTTTCCCAAGGGCATTTTCCATTAAAAACTTAGATGTGTTACCTGTTATTAAATTTAAATGTTTGACTTCCTTTACCCACAAAACACGAAGTATATATCATATGTAATTTCAGGGAGGAAAAGGAACTGAAAATGATGAAAACATATGACCATCATAAACAATTTTTTAAATATTTAAAGAAAAGAAGCTGGCCTCACTCACTCCCAGGAATTATGGAGAAAAGAAGGCCAGAAATGAGAGCATATCCATAACTGTTTTAGAGAGAAAGTTGCAATTCAGGAGCCCTGCACTACCCAACAGATGTTTGAGGAATGCAGCTTCTTCCAGAAGCTGAGGTTAGAAGAGGGAAAATGACCCTTTCTGTCGCTATTACCAACAAGTTTTAATATAAGTACACAACAACCCTTTAACATGTGAGAAGGTGATCAATTTACTCACTTTAAGAGAAGTGCCAAATGTTAAAAAGGAAAGTCATATTCCTTAGAGCACTGGACTGAGCTCCCAAGGTCCAAATGAGGAGCAGAAGGACAGAGAACATGAGCAAGAAGGTCAGGACCGCAAGGGGTGCATCCACCCATGGAGACTATGGGACTGATCTAATGGGAACTCACCAAGGCCAGCTGGACTGGGACTGATGGAGCATGTGATCAAACTGGACTCTCTGAATGTGGCTGACAATGAGGGTGGACTGAAGAAGGACAATGGCTCTGAGTTTTGAAACTACTGCATGGACTGGCCTTGTGGGAGCGTAGTCTGTTTGGATGCTCACCTTCCTAGACCAGGATGGAGGGGGGAGTTGGACTTTCCACAGGGCAGGGAACCCTGACTGCTCTTCAGACTGGAGAGGGAGGGGGAGAAGGAGGGGGAGTGGGAGGGAAATGAGAGGAGGGGAGAAGGTGAAAATTTTTAATAAATAAATAAATAAATAATATACGAAAATCTGCCAAAGTAATCCACCATATAAACTTTCATTCTTAAAAAATATATCGCGTGTCCCAGGCGGGCTGGCAGAGAGGAGGAGGAACAGAGGAGCCATAATCACGGTCCCAAAGCGCTGGTGGCTGCTACGGGAGAGCCAAGTGGCTGTGGATTCCCAGCAGCAGGGGGCTGCACAGCTGAATTCCCAACAGGCGAGCCTGTGTAAACAGACCCATAAACACAGAAGATAGCCATAAAGCATTTATTAAGGGAGAGAGGGAGAGAGAAAGAGAGAGAGAGAGAGAGAGAGAGAGAGAGAGAGAGAGAGAGAGAGAGAGAGAGAAGGAAAAGAGAAAAGGAGGAGAGAGGCAAAGACCCGTCCCTGTGCACCCCAAAAGAACAGGAAGAGAGAGACCAAGATGGCTACAGAAGGTCAGAGGAAGTGGGAGTGGGCGTAGCTTGTCTCTTAAAGAGACAGGAAACCATAACATAAACAAACTGAAAAATAAAAAACGACATGATCATCTCAAAAAAAAAAAAAAAAGAGTGAATTGTGAGTCTGGCTGGGGACAAATAAAGTCATGGTTATGCTCTATAAGCATCAATCACAAGCCAAACATTACTCATGGCATGTAAAACCATAAAGCCCCCTCCTACAAAGTGAATAGAATCATCTCTACTTTGCAGAGGAAAATGAAACAAACGAGAAAGTAAATATATATTCTAACCAATGTGACAAGTGAATGCCCTTTATACACAAACTCCTTTCAAAACTTAATAAATGTTCAGCATAAAAGACACAAAAGACACAAGTAAACAATTGCAGAATATATATCATATATGTTTAACAAATGCTAAAATGCCAATACAACTTGTAATGAAAGAAATGCAAAGGAAAATAGGCAAAATTATCTAGACATCAAGTTGGCAAAAATTTAAACATTAAAATACATACAATTGGAAAAGAGGTAGAAACGAATACCTATACTTTAGTATTAAAGGTTCAATAAGTAAAAGATAATTTAACAAAATATAAAATGTCTTTTAAAATCTACATTCTTTGATTCAATATTTATATTTATAATAATTTTCCTACACAATACTTAGAAAAGTGCAACTACTTTTACATAAGAGTATTTAACAACATTATACTAGAAGATGAGTCAGTCAATCAAAATCTACCCTATATATGAGGTAAAATATAATAACACTAAATTTATATGTATCAATATACATTGTGATATAAACAAAAAGTAAACAGTACATTCAGAAGAGCCCCAATCTGTGGTATACATATCTTTGTCTCTGTCTCTTTCTATGTCTCCCTCTCTTCTCCTTTCTCTCTCTCTCTCTCTCTCTCTTTCTCTTCTTTCTTCTCTCTCTCTCACACACACACACACACACACACACACACACACACACGCACACATACCTCAGGACTGGAATTCAAGACCTGCTTGGACTCCAATGGACTCCAGGTCAATTCTAGCTATTTAATGAGTTCATCTCTAACTAAAACCTTTGAAAAGGGCTAGCAACATAGCTCAGTGTTATACTATTTGTCTAGCATGCATGAGACCACTGGTTCAATCTCAGTACTGAAATATTTTCTAAAGAGACAGAAAAAGGGAAAAAGAATTAGCAAGAGAAAAAATTAGAAAGAAAATTTATTCTAAGGCAGGGCTAGTGGTCTGGCTCCATCATAGTGCACTTACCTAGTCTGTGCAAGGTTGTGATTTCAATTCCAGACATGAAAAGAAAGAGAAGAGAAAAGGAGGGGAAACAACAGAGGGAAAGAATATTGGTGGTATAGCCTGTAATTCCAGAACTAGTGAGGTGGAGGCAACAGGTTCAAAATTCAAGATCTTCCTCAACTATATATTAAGTTTAAAGCTAATTTGAGATAAGAGAGTGTCTGTCTCAAAATACTCATGGATGCTATTAGAACAGATATCTATGTAAACATTCTACTAGTTTCTCAGTGTTCAGAGATGCATTAATTAATTAATTAATCTCTTCATTAATGCATTCAGGAGGACAGTTTGTTTTTATGCCCAATCCATTCCCAGGATTCTTCAGCTCTAGTCAAATAAGATAGCCCCCTCCTAGCCCCCTGCCCTAGCACACCCAGCACACTATTCCTACACGCACCTATTTCTGTTGTGTGCCTGCTTGGAAAGCCTTCTTGCCTTGCCCTTCCTTGCTACCCCACCTTACTTCACACACTCACCGCCTAACCAACCCCAGAGCTCCAGCTTCTACCCCCATTTAGGCAGCCAACTAAAAATACCAGGCAGCATATGCCTCGCCAGTGAGGCCATAAATCCCTCAGCTTTCTCTCCTACACCTCAGCACAGATCCTGCTCAATAGACATCTGGCAGGGAGAGCACAGATGTGGCAGTATGGACATGGAGATCTGGGAAGGTCATTATGGAGAAAATCCCAAAAGGGTATGGATTCTGCTCTGTGCCCTATTATCCTTGCTGCTTGTACCTTTCAAGTCCTTGAAAATTTATGGCATAGCCAACAATCCCATTAGAACAGGGAAGAAGGTGTTCAAATTATGTCATTGGCCTGGAATGTGGTGTTTTGAAGGCTGTTCCAAATGAACGATCTACTGGACAGAACTGGCAGTTTCCATTAGAATGGAATTTGCTTTGCAATTTCATTAACAGGAACAAAATTGTCCAGCCTTCAGGTTGCTTGTGGAATGAAGCAATAAATACCTGAACCAAAATTGTACCTGGAATTTGTAAAGGCTAAATATAGCTCTTGCAGTGTATAATTAGGGTGTGTTTTGTATAGTTGGAAGTAATCAATGAGTAGCAATTAGATGCCACAAAGTCAAAGAAGCATTATGGCTGTTACATGATGTAGCTTCTTTTTTTTTAACTTTTTATTTTTATCTTATTTTTATTTATTTAGTTTTCTTAGTTTTCTTTTTGGGGGAACATTACAGTGGTGAGGGATGGGTACGGAGGGACTGGGAAATGAGTGGGATTGGGGTTCATGATGTGAAATTTCCAAAGAATCAATAAAAATAATACAAACATCGGATGATGTAGCTTCTGATGCTAAGCAATGGATACATAGATATTTGTATGTTGTCTATAAACATGATGGTCTCTCTCTTGTTACTCTGAGGAATCTTGGATAACTCACATGTGAAATTAAAGGCATCTTATTCATTCAGTTATTTATTATTCTCAGTGAAATGAGTTAGGAATTTGTCCCTATGAATAATGTTAGCCATAATCGTTAATTTACTCCTATTCATTGGCAGTAATAAAAATGTACAAGGGGAGGCAGAAACATTATTTCTTGCTTGAAGTGCAATTTCATGTGGTGAGAAAAACATGTTAATATGCTGCATAGTGCTACAGGAATTTAGTTCTCAAAGGAATGGCAGTATTAACTGTATTCTGACAAGAAGGAGCCTCGGAAGAGAAACATTTATCTTCATAAAGTCATTCAATTTACTGAGCAGCATCATAGTCTTCCTGCAATCTGCTCATTCCATTAAAAGCAATGCTGTGGCACAGGCTCTGTCACATGAGAAGTCCCTGTATTTCTGAAATGAGGAAGAATGGGGTTCATTCCCCAAATAATGCCTCATTCCCCTAAAACCCACAGTCTCAAACCCAGCTGCACATATTCAGACTGTGATAACTTTTTCCAAAATAAATAAATGGGGTACTGGCAACTTCCTTCCTTTCCCCACCATAAGCTACTTGTCCACATTCCTATGAGAAAACAGATTTTCAAGTCTTTCCATTTCCTTGTTTCAGGAAGCTTTTGTTTTATTTATTTTTTTTACATTTTTTATTGTTTTTTTTTTATTTTTTTAAATTTATTTCAAGACCAGCTAGCCTGGGTCTGAAAAAGCATGGGATAAAACCGGACTTACATAGCGGACAATGAGGACTACTGAAAACTCAAGAACATTGGCAATGGGTTTTTGATCCTACTGCACATACTGGCTTTGGGGGAGCCTATGCAGTTTGGATGCTCAACTTACTAAATCAGGAAGCTTTTGGATCTGAGGGTCGTTGTCTGAGATGGAGCCCAGGCATTTCACAGAGCTCAGGGGCATCATAATTGCAGCAGTTGCTCTACAGAGTACTTTACTCTGTGTTCATTTCTTAGTCAAGGCATTCATATGTATAACACAATAATACAATGATTTGTTCTTGGAAACTGCAGACAGAGAAGGGGTTCTGGTTCTACGAAGTTACATGCTTGCCTTATAATTTTCGATAGTAGGTGTTGTTAATGAACTCAAATTATGCAGAAATGCAAACAGATTCCAGAGTCAAAGCTTTGATGCCAACCCGGACACATGGTAGTGAAGAAAAACAAATCAAATCATTTTTAAATAACATAACATTCCCCACTTACCTGATTGCTTTCTTTTCAATGCTTTGTAAATAGCTACTATTCTAGGCATAGGGATAAATATCTTATCTACACTCCTATAATGAGAAAGAATGTGATTTCAAGTAGATTGCAAGAGTAAATGGGGGTATGAATCACAAAATAAAAACTAAATTTAAAAAGGGTATTGTGGTAGTGATTTAAAAATCACAGTGCAAGTTTATCTAGAAGAAAAAAAGTATCTTTAACTGAGCAAATAAAGCTAAGATTTCCTCTACTGATAGATACCAAAAGCCATAGCTGGTGCTGCCCAAAAATGAATACAGAATAAGGCATTTGTATGAAAACTAGATTGTTGAAGGGAGTTCTAGGGAAACATAAACAAAGCCTTCATTGGTCACTATTATAATATTAGCACCCAACTCACAGCAGGGGTTCAGTAAATTTCTCTTAAGCTGCTAAAAAAGGAATGAATGTAAAAAATCATCGCTCAGTTTTCCTCTGGGAATTTGTAGAACCAGTTGGTGCTATTCTAATCATCAAATCATAAATACAAAGGGCAGGTTAACATAAGGATTTGAGCACAAAAGTCCACATTTTGAGAATTTCTAGATGAAACATATTTGGTTTCTCCAGCAAATAAATTGTAAAGATAAAAAGATGGAAAAAGTTCTGAAAGAAACATAATGCACTTAACTCAATTGGAGCAAACTGTGTTGTGTGTGTGTGTGTGTGTGTGTGTGTGTGTGTGTGTAACTGAAAATTTTGAACATCAGCCAGACATTTTATAATAGTATTATGTAGCACAATTAATAAAAACCCAAAGACAGAAATTGGTGTTCAGCCTGAAGGTCAGAAAAGCAAGGCAACCAGCCACTGGCTCTTACCTCTACCTCAGTCTGAAATGTCTACCCTGCCTCCAGGAATCTCAGAATGAGACTATGTCTGAGAGCTGTCTCCTCCCATATAGTATTCCTTTCTAGTGCTGGGATTAAGGGCATGTACCACTACTGTCTGGTTTCTATGGCAAGTTAGTGTGGCGACTGGGATTAAAGGTGTGTGTCACAACTGCCTTGTCTATAAGGCGATCAATGAGGCTGTTTTACTCTTTGAACTTTAGGAAAGCTTTACTTATTAAAATAAAATTGAAATGCCACTACATTTCTCCCTTTTGTCTAAAATAACTATATACAATAAGTACAATAACTACAAAAAATATAGACTGGCAATAAATACATCACCAATGTCTAGTCCATTTGTATTTGATAAATTTAGAGAAAATACTCTATATCTATCCTAACTTGATAAATTTGAAGTCTTGTACCTAATTTACTTTCTATCATAACTTGCTTTCTGCATTTGGTAAACTAGAATTATAACTATCTAATATTCAACTTCCTCAGAGACACAAGAAGGAAATAAGTAAGCTGGGAGTGTGAGCAAACAATGTCCAAAAAATTGAGAAATGAGAGCAACAACTGGCTGCCTAGATAGTCATCCAAAGTTCCTCTGCAATGTTGAGGCATCCATCTTCAGCCTACAGGCCTACCATATCTGATATACTTTTCTGTGAAGAAGGATAGTCTGAAAGGCTGTCCTCCTTGTCCAATTAGGACAGCATACTGTTAACAGTCAATACAAGGGCATTTTCTTGACCAGTGGTTTATTTTTGCCACAAAGACCCATGTGGGGTTTCTTCAATGCCCATTATCTTCTGTGAAGTAGATTGGTGCTGCCAGGAGCAGAAATATTTCATTGTTACAAAAAGAAGACCCTATGTTATTAAAACATCTTAAATGCCATATTCTGTAGATCTCTGAAGTATTTGAAGATGACCTGCCTAAAATACATCTTTGTTTGACCTTGAAAACATACCTAATATGACTACGCATTTGATTATAATAGATAACTAATTATTAATCTTGTATTTCCTTATTATCCTAAACAGTGGTTAATAAAAATTTTGAGGGGCTAGAAATTTGCATTACATTGCTAAATGAGTTATATAGGTAAAATACCTTGAACAATAGTAGAAATATATGTACCGTATGTTCTAACAAAATTAATCTTACATTTGTAACAATATATAAGATTTGTATATAATATAAAAAGTCCCATCCAATGTAAAATATAGTAGCTGCTTTTTAAAAGTAGATTAAACAATCTACCCTTTTATCCTATCAAATCTATGTCCTACCTTTAAAAAAAAAACAAGAACCTTGAATCTATTTTCCTTTGTTTAGTTTTTTCCTGACCATTACCAATAGTAACTTGTAATTAGTCCCTCCTAAACAATGACAAATATCCATATTACACTGAACAATAAAAAAAAATCACTTACACTATCTCTTGGGAATGTGAGCATTGTATTCTTAAATTTACTTCTTGCTGTCTGGGGGGTGATGGTGACTTTAGAGGATCCTGGAAAAAAAAAATGGGTTGCCAAGTCCTTGGAGAGTTAGTTGAATTGTTTTTTTTTTTTTTGTTTTGTTTTGTTTTTTTGTCAAGTCTATGTGTAATGGGAAAGTGCAGGGCTTGTCTTAACTCCTGGCTAGAATAGTCTGCTAGGCTAGATCATCTCAGCTAGTCACCTCAAAATTATTCTGAGCATTTTGTACTTCAAAGCCAATCTTTAAGTGGTGCTATCAGTTAAAGGGCATCATATAAGCCAGGTGTAATTGTTGTTGTGGGGTCCCATCTTTTTACTGGAGAATTCAGAGATTATTATGGGAAAAAATATTGTTCATTGTAAAAAACTTAAACACTATTCATGAGAAAACAGAAAATTTGAATTTCAATAGATCTGTATTCAAAGATAGATACCATAGGAACAAAAATAGGAATGGGAAAAAATTTTTGAGGGTTGAGTTTTTATAACCTTAGTTCCTAGGTTTTTATTTTCTTTCTCTTTCTGATATGAGACAGAAACTCTGAATTTTTCTTTTAACAACATGCTTAGATTTAGAGAAGGATAGAGCCACAGTCCAACTCCAAAGCCAGCTTTGATTGTTAAACGGGTCAGGACTACCATTATATTGAGAAGTAAGGACATATATATGGATGTTTAGGTAGTGAGATTTTACCTTGCTGAGAATATTTGTATCATAATTCAGATTTTTCTTTGCTTGGTAGTTATTTCTGGATAGCTATCTTTTCGTCTTTAGGCTTTAGATGTTCAAGATCTCTGGATTTCTTGAAAGTGGGTTTTATCTATTTTCCTACAAAGAATAGAACAGAATCTTGTCCTAAACCTTGTGAGGTTTCCTTACAACTTGTATGATTATCACCTCTGTGGATGAACTGTCATTTCTTTCTTTCTTTGCTTTTTTTTGGGGGGGGAGGGGTCGAGACAGGGTTTCTCTATAGCTTTGGAGCCTGTCCTGGAACTCACTCTGCAGACCAGTTTGGCCTCAAACTCACAGAGATCTGCCTCTTCTGCCTCCTGAGTGCTGGATTAAAGGTGTACACCACCATCGCTCAGCTTCTAGGGCAAACTAGCATGGTTACTGGGATTAAAGGTATGTGTCACCACTGCCTGGTCTATAAAGCTGATCAGTGTGGCTGTTTTACTCTCTGAACTTCAGGCAAGCTTTATTTATTAAAATACAAATGAAATATCACTACAAGTATATTAAGAAATGACTGGTACCTTTACATTTAATAATAGCATTGTGGTTATTCTGTGAAACATGCCATGATACTTAGCAATATATCATATATTTATGGATGCACATGATATATCATCCTAGGATTTGTTTCAAAACAATATAGAATAAAAGTATGTATAGCCATAGATGCAACAATACTAACTGGCTGGTCATTATCAAAGCAGATTAATGGCTATGTAGGGGTTTGTTATACTATTCTCTCCAGACTTGTGTATGATATATTCCCAATATTTTGAAAAATAGAGTTCCACCTAGCCAAAGTGGTGAGAAGTTTAGAGAAAAGAATAAGGCAAAGAAAAGGACTCTACATTATTCCCACAGAGACTAGAATGAGACATCGCAGTGGAATCTAAAGTATCTTTCATAAATTAACTTCAAAAGTGGCATAGTGTCACTTCAACCATATCCTGCTAATCATACAGTCTAACCTTGGCACCCTGGTATAATGTGAGAGAGAATTACACAGAAACATGAATCTGAGAAAGTAAGGAACATTAGGAGTCACCTAGAAATCTGACTGTCCCCAGGAGGTAATATCTACAACTATCTTGCTCCTTTATTGCATTGAGTCAACAGGTAATAAACCACATATACAGTAATTCCTGATGTCTACTCCTAGAGAGTCAGGATAGGACTTGGAAAGGAAATGCCATAGAAATTGTGTATTTATATTTTAGGACCCTCTGTGTTACTTGATTTTGACCATATTTATTACTAAAATGCAATGATAGAATCATAGCAATTTGAAAAGTACTCTCTTATAGACACGCCACTAGAAAAGGAAATACATGTGCTTCTTGAGCTGAACGAAGAAATGAGAGAGGAACAGGTGAAAGAGTCTGAATACACACACACATGCACACACACACACATACAAATGTGTGTGTGTATTCTGAGTGACTTATATAAGCTGTGTGACACTAATATATATTATATATGTTATATATTATTATATAATATAATGATATAATATACATATATTAGTGTCACTCAGCTTTTCATCATTATGAAAATATCTGAACTAAGTCATTTAAAGGAAGACGTTTATTTCAGCTCATGGCTTCATTCCACAGTCCTACTTTATGCTGATGCTGAAAGCATAATGTGAGGTATAACCTCATTGTGGAAGTAGTGTATGGTAAAACCTATTTGCCTTTTGGTAGCCAGGCAGTAAAAAGAATGTCAGAAAAGGGTCAGAAAAAAGGCATATCTTTCAACAGGATTCCCCTAGTGCCCAACTTCCTACAATTACAGCCTACTTTCCATACTTCTATCGCAATAGGCTATTCATATTTTTTTAGCTTTTTTTTTATTGAGAAAAGGAAAGAAAACAAGTTTCCGCCTCCTCCCAGGCTCCCATTTCCCTCCTCCTCCTCCCACCCTTCTTCCCCTCCTCCCACCCTTCTCCCCCTCCCCCCACTCCTTTCCACTTCCCTCTCCAGTCCAAAGAGCAGTCAGGGTTCCCTGCCCTGTGGTGAGTCCTAGGTCCTCCCCCATCAATCCATATCTAGGAAGGTGAACATCCAAACTGGCTAGGCTCCCACAAAGCCAGCACTTTTAAATAGGATCAAAACCCCGTGCCATTGTCCTTGGCTTCTCATCAGCCCTCATTGTTAGCCATGTTCAGAGAGTCAGGGTTTATCCCATGCTTTTTCAGTCATAGTCCAGCTGGCCTTGGTGAGCTCCC
>NW_004949177.1:1713921-1722700 GCF_000317375.1 Microtus ochrogaster
GCTTCTCTGATTTCCCTCTCTGCTTCCTTATCGTTAGTGTATAGGAAGGCAATTGATTTTTTGGAGTTGATCTCGTATCCTGCCACGTTACTAATGGTGTTTATCAGCTGTAAAAGTTCTTTGGTGGAGTTTTGGGCTATTCACATTTTTAATTCATCAATGAGTTAATCCACTGAGGAAGAAAGGACTCACATTATGCAACCACTTCCTCAAAGTCCCACTTCTGACTATCTGCATCAGGGAGTAAACCTGTAAATAAATGATCCTTATTAGAGAATATTTCATGTTCAAACAAAAACAAGGAAATATTAAAAAAGAGATATAAGATCCAGTATGTAAGAATCTAGAATAGAGCTCAACATAAAGTCCAAAGTTTTATAAGTCAACTTCTTCGATCCATGAGGCATTCCCAATGCCAAGCTCCAATCAAGAGTCTCTCAGAGACAAATGTAACTGGGGAAACAGTCAACTCACAAGGCCTTGAGTTCCATATCTATCTCTCAGTAGCCTCTCTAGGGTAGAAAAGTGTTTTCTCTAGCACCAGTGATGGACAAACTATGGCCGGACAGTGAAAAAATATTTGTAATCTTCCTCCATCCTTTTGGTACCTGCATTGGAATCCTTCAGCATCTCAAGATCAAAAACATTACTGCAAATAAAACAAGCCATCATTAGAAAGATGGACCTTATAGTGTGAAGCAGAGGGCTGTGTCCCGCCCAGCTCCCTGCACGGCTATCTTTATACCCGGAAATAATTACACACAAACTGTATTCTTTTAAACACTGCCTGGTCCATTAGTTCTAGCCTCTTATTTGCTAATTCTCACATCTTGCTTTAACCCATATTTAATAATCTGTATAGCACCACAAGGTGTGGCTTACCAGGAAAGATATTAACCTGCATCTGTGTCGGGTGGGAGAATCATGGCGACTGCCTGTCTCGGCTTCTTTCTCCCAACATTCTCTTCTGTCCACTCTGCCTACCTAATTATCTGTCCTATTAAAGGACCAAGGCAGTTTCTTTATTTAACCAGTGAAATAAACACAAAACAGAAGACTCTCCCATATCAGGACCTATTCTTTGATCCTCAGGGGACTGAGCACCCTGCCCTGCCAGGCCTTCAACATTCTCCCATTGCTCTGCCTCCTGTCCTCAATGACCTACAGATGTTCAGCAGAAGCTCTTTTCCTAAAAGAATGAACCTTAGCACTCATAGTAATCTGAAATACAGCTTAATGCTTTTACAAGTGTTTAATTATTACTACTGTCAGTTGACCTAAATATTTTAGTGAAATAGTTTTATTATTCTTCTGTCCTGAGGGTTTAAGTGTGAATCACAATTGTAAAAACCCAATGTTTTGCAGACATACATTTTTTGTATTTTAAAGGTTCATAGACAACACCCCAAACATGGTTGTTTGTTATGGCTCACAATGAGAGAGGACAACAGTGCTGACTTTACAGAAAGAACCTTGAACTGGATATAACAGGGCCTAAGCTTAAAGAACATAACAAAATTTTGCAATATGCAGGCCCAGTATATATGTATTTTATTTGTTGATTACATATCAAAATATCTGGAGAAACAGTTAAGTGATTGAATAGAAAATTCAATGGAAGAAAAATTATGTTAGTAAGTAAAATAATAGATGGAAGTAAAAATTGCATCTGTGCCACTTCAGACTTAGGTTGCCATAAGCAAACATGTTAACCAATGTTTCCTTATCTATAAAATGAACAGCATGAATCTGGACAAAGCAGCAGTGTTGAAAACCCATCTGAATGAAGTGTGAACATACTGTGAACTACACGGCACATATAAAAATGTAAGTGATGTGTGAAAAGCTAAACTATTATTCTTTTACCATCCATTGAGGAAGAACGTTCCTCCCTTCTTTCTTACAAGCTGTTATACCTCTAAGAAATTCATGTGAGGACCTGCATATCTTCAGTGTCTCACCGAGAAAGCATGGAGAAGTACATATTTCATTAACTGGGATGTCTGCCATAGCCTTTTCTCCCACCGAAGTTTTGTTTTGCCTCCAGTTCCCGGGCTCCAGGAATGCTGCTACATTCCATAGTCTGAACATATCACCTGACACAGGGTACAATCTCTTGCAGCTGCCTCTTCCTAGAGTTTATAGGCATGGGCAATGTCTTCTGAAAGGAAAGTCCCTCAGTTTGGATGGCAGTCAGATTACTCACATTTCAGATCCACATGTCATTATAGACTTGAAGTTCCTCCTCCCAAATTAGAACTTAATCTTAGCTTACATCATAGTCACCTTCTCCAATTTTAGAAAAAAAATAGTTATTATAGTAGAAATTCTGGACATTTCTATGACCCATACCTGTCAGTTATATATAATATCCAGAACCTGGAAATTATCAGGATAATAAGACCTTGTGTATAAGTCACAGCCAGAGTTATTGGCACATGCAATTCTAGATATATTGAACTGGACTCAGTTTGGGACAAAGGGGAAAGAAAGTACCCAAGAAATAACAAAGATGATGTTATTGATTCCAGAAAACTAGAAGCATCAGGCACAGTAAAAGCCAAAAGTTCTGCTTACCTGTTAAAGAAAACTAGACACCCACTGCTCCCCCAGATCCAATCCACAGGTTCATCCCCAATTCCGCAGCAAAATAAAATACCTGTGGCATTGTTCCCTGCACCCCACTCCCATTCCTATCTCCTGTGGATCCCATTGCTCTTCCCTTTCTAACCTCCCTCCACCAATCCATTGCTTTTTCTCAGACCATAAACCCAACAGGTACTCTCTGCTAAACCACAGGCCACACCTGCCAAAAATGAGGCAGGTTACCCACAGACCTTTTCTTCTCTCTCCTGTCTTCTCAGTTCCAACATCCATTTCATCTCTAGCTCTGCAGCAGAAAACTCATGGCAGTCTTCCCTCCAGCAGATTTTCCCCTTTTAACCTTCCTCCTCCCACTTGTTGCTTTGTCCCAGACCCCAACCACAGAAGGCATCCCCTGCAAACCTAAGTGCCATTCCTCCCTGGGCAATAGACAGTGTGAAGGAAGACCCACACCTTTCCTACTGCTCCTGAGATCCAATCTCCCCCTAGCCTCATTCCCATCTCTGTAGCAGGAAATGTGCTGTGGTCTCCCTTTCCGCACTGGCCCACACCAGTGGATCATAAAGACCTTCTCCTCTAACCTTCCTTCCCCCAGCTCATCCCAGTATCCCAGTCTCCAACATTTCAGGCATTACTTGTGAGCACACAAGATGGGCAGGGCAGGAAAACCGTAACCATCACATTCTGCAAAATTTCACAGAGAAAATAGAAGCCAAGGGAAAAAACCCACCAAACAAACAAACAAAAAAAATCCAAAATCAGCACCTAGAACCATAATCACCCCAAACCCAGATGCCTAGATGACATCATAGAAACATAATCAATAACAGTTGGGGCAATATGTCTCCACTACAGCCCAGCTATCCTACTACATCAGGCCCCTGAATATTCCAACATAGCTAAAATACAAAAAAGACTTAAAACAGCCTTTATAAAGATGATAGTGGTCCTTAAACAGGAAAATAATAAATCCTTTAAGGAAACCACAAACAAAATAATTGAATGAATCTCTTAATGAAATCCACCAGTTGAAGGAGGCAAAAATAAATGTTTGAGATCTGAAAATGAAACTAATTAAAAGATGGAGAGAGAATATCCAAATTAGCAAATCAGAAACAAAAAAAGGGGAATATAACAGACACTAACGATATCCAGAGAATTAAAAAGGACATACTGTAGAAAACTGTACTCCACCAAGTTGAAAAATCTAAAAGAAATAGATATTTTTCTCTATAGGTACAACTATTAAAGTTAAACCAAGACCAGATAAGCAATTAATTAGACCTATAACCCCTAGTGAAATAGAAGCAGTTATGAAAAGTTTTCCTACAAAAGAACAGCCATGGGTGAGATGGTATTAGCACAGAATTCTACTATACTTTCAAAGAAAACTTAGCACTAATACTCCTCAAATTATTCCATAAAACAGAAGGAACATTGCCAAATACATTTTATAAGGACACAGTTACCCTGATACCCAAACCACATAAAGACTCAACAAAGACAGAAAATTATAGACCAATTTCTTTTATGAAAATAGATGCAAACATACTCAATAAAATACTTAAATTTCAAATCCAGGAACACATCAAAATGATCATCCACCATGACCAAGTAGGATTCATCCCAGAGATACAGGGATGGTTCAATATATAAAAATGGTAAATGTAACCTATCAGATAAACAAAATGAAAGAAAAAAGTATGATAATCACAAAAGATGCAAAAAATGTATTTGACAAACCTAACACTCCTTCATGATAAGTGTTCTGGAGAGATTAGGGATACAAGGGACATACCTAAACATAATAAGGCAATTTAAAGAACACCTATAGGCAATATCAAAATAAACTGAGAGAAATTAAAAGCAATTCCACTAAAATCTGAAACAAGAGAAAGCTGTCCACTCTTTTCATATATATTCAACATACCACTTGAAGTTCTTGCTAGAGCAATAAGATAACTGAAGGAGATCTAGGGGATACAAAATACAAAAGTTAAAGTATTGTTTTATTTGCAAATGATATCAAACTATCCATAAGCAACCCTTAAATATCCATCAGGGAACTCCTACAGCTGATAAACACATTCAGCAAAGATGCTGAATACAAGATTAACTAAAAAACTTGGCATTCTGCCTATATACAAATGATAAAGGTACTGAAAAGACATTAGGGAAACAATACCTTTCCCAAATGCCTCAGATAATTTAAAATATCATGGAGCAACTCTGACTAAGCAAGTAAAAGACTTGTATGATGAAAACTTTAAGACTTTGAATACAGAAGATATCAGAAGATGGAAAAGATTTCCCATGATCACGGACCAATAAAATTAACATAGAAAATATGACCATCCTACCAAAAACAATCTAAATTCAATACAATTCCCATCAAAATCCCAACACAATTCTTTACAGACATTGAAAGGACAATTGTTTGGGGGTGTTTGAGTATACTGTGAACCCCAAGTTTGTATTTGTGTTAATTTAAATAAAGCTAAACTGGGTCAGGAGGCTGAGTTAGCAACTAGTTATCAGAAAGTAACCATAGAGCATCAGAGGGCATCTGAAACAGATAAAGATGTGCACCAGGAGACATAGGGAAAGGTTTTGAGTGGCAAGGCCTTTTCTGTTTTGGCACAGTGGAACGATGGACTCTTTGGCAGACACCAGTAAGGAGAGCAGATTAGCTAGGTTCTACTCAACCTTCCTGAGCTGGCAGTTTTCACCCCAGCCTTTGAGCCTCATGCTTTATTTATAAATAGAACGATAGAGATTTAGTTAAAGTTACCATTAGTGGCAGCAGCAGAGCCAGTGCCTGTGGGAACAGAATTTCCATCAGTCTGCAGCCTGAGCAGCCTGGCCACTTAGAGAAGCAAGCCCATAACTGTGGAGTTGCAATAGTTGGCTGAATTAGGAGTAGATTAAGCTAAAGCCACTGTGCCAAATATAAAACAACAGACATGTCTCAATCTCATATGGAAAAACAAAAAAAAAAAAACTCAGGATAGCCAAAATAATCCTGAACAATAAAGGAATTACTGAGGTCTCACCATGCCTGATTTCCAGTTGTGCTACAGAGATATACTAATAAAAAACCACATGGTATTTGAATAAAAAGAAATATGTTCAGCAATGAAATTTAATCAAAGACTCAGACATAAATCCACACACATGTGGCAACCTGATTTTTTATGAAGAATCCAGAAATACACATTGGGAAAAAAAGACAGCATCTTGAACAAACAGTGCTGGCAAACTGGATGTCAACATGTAGAAGAATGCAAATAGATTCATATCCACCATCCTGCACAAAACTCAAGTCCAAGTGGATCAAAGACTTCAACATAAAACCAGGTACTTTGAAACTGATGGTAGAGAAAATGGGGAATTGCCTTGAACCCATTGGCATAGGAAATGACTTTCTGAACAGAACATCAATAGCACAGGCTCTAAGATCAAAAAATTAATAAATGGAACCTCATGAAACTGAAAAGCTTCTGTAAGACAAAGGACATAGTCAGACAAAGTGGCAGCCTACAGAATAGGAAAAAAAAATTACCAACACCATATCTGATACAGGGCTAATATCTAAAATATATAAAGAACTCAAGAAACTAGATATCAAAATGTCAAAGGAAGTGTGAGGGTCAGGGTGACATGGAGATTGTGGGAGTAGACAACCCAGAGGCTGAATGGCCCAGAGACCTAAACACAATTAGGGGAAAAATGTCAACCCAATGATAACAATGTTCTGCCATACTCAGTATAGACTGGTGACTACCCCAATTATCATCAGAGAACTTTCATCCAGTAACTGGTGGACACAGATGCAGTGACTCACAGTCAATCATTGGGTCAAGCTCAGGGAATCATGCTGAGGAGAGGAAAGAAAGGTTGTGGGAGCCAGGGTGTCAAGGGCATCATCACAAGGGAACCCACAGAAACAACTAACCTGGCCTCATAGGAGCTCACACAGTCTGGACCAACAGCCAGGGAGCCTGCATGGGACCAACCTAAGTCTTTTGCATATATGTGTTAGTTTTGTAGCTTGGTCTACTTGTAGGACTCTTAGCAGTGGGAGCAGGTGCTATCACTAATGCTTTGTAGTATTAGGACAACCTATTCCTTATACTAGGTTGCCTTGTCCAGCCTTAATACAAGGGAAGAAGCTTAGTCCTGCCTCAACTTGATATGCCATGCTTTGTTGATACCCATGGGAGGCCTATCATTTTCTGAACAGAAACAGAGGAGGAGTAGATTAAGGGGCATGGGAAGGGTAGGTGGGGGAAAGTGAGTGGGAGGAGAAGACGGAGGGGAAACAATGGTTGGGATGTAAAATAAATGAATAAATTTAATTAATAAAAATGAGTCAAGAAGACAATGTACTCCACTAAGTGTGTTCTATGTGTCTGAACAGAGTTCTCAATAGAGTAAATAAAATGTGCAAAAAAAGAGTTTTAAATGGAGTATAAACATAAAAAAGAGAATTCTCAGTAAAGGAAACTCAAATGGCTGAGAAACACTTAAAGATATGTTCAACATCCTTAGCCTTCAGGGAAATGCAAAGCTAAAAATACTTTGAGATTTCATTTTATACCTGTCAGAGAGTCTAATAGGTTCAATAACACAAGTGACAGCTCATGCTGGCAAGTGGACAAGGGGGACACTCCTCCATTGCTGGCAGGAATGAAAACTTGTACAGCTACTATGGAAATCAATATGGTGGTGGTTCCTCAATAAGTTGGGAACTAATATACTTCAAGATCAAGCTATACTATTTTGGGCTGGATGCTATATCCAAAGGATGCTGTATTCTTCCTCAAGGACACTTGATCAACCATGTTCTTTGAAGCTTCTTTTTAAAATCCAGAAACTGGAAACAGCCTAGATATACCTCAATGAAAGACTTGATAGAGAAAACGTGGTACATTTACACAAGGCAGTATTATACAGCTATTAAAAACTGGAATCATGAAATTTATAAGCAAATAGTTGGAACTAGAAAAAAAATCATCCTGAGTGAGGTAACCCAGACCCAGAGGGATAAATATGGCATGCATTCACTTATAAGTGTATATTAGACCATTAACTTGATGATAGGAGGGGTCTAGCAGGGGTTGCATGGATTTTCCTGGAGGAAGAAATAGATTTTATGGGTGGAATGGGAGGACAAGGAAAAGAGAGCAGTAGGGGGAGGGGGGGAGGTGGAGAGAGAGAGTATAGGCAGAGATGGCTGGGTAAGGGCCTTTGTGGGTTGTTCTGGAAACAGTGCAGTGAAAACTTTCTGGAATCTACGAAGCTGTTTCTAATGAGGAATCCTAGTAATGGGGGATTTGGAGCCTCAACTGACCATCTCTTGTTGATAGGAAAAGCTTCTAGTAATGAGTCTAGGTTGTATTCAAATGAGTTGTTGGTCAAGGCAGTCCCATGGAAATTCCCAAATAACCTAGGCTGATGATAAGATAAAGGGCTGCTCCCTACAAAATGGCAATGGGACCCCATTGAACAACATCCAGACAACTCATTGAATATGGAGAAGTCAAGCTATTGCCTATATAAAGCCTTTAACCCTATGTTCTAGTGTCTTTGGTACAGGAAAGCAATCTCAAAGATACAAACACAGCAACAAAACCTTTGACCTACAATCTGTCCTGCCTGAAAAAAATGCTAGGGCAATGGTGGCACAAATGTGGGAGTAGACAACCAATGTCTGATTTGACTTAAGGCCCACTTCATGAGAAGAAACCCATACCTGACACTGCTTGCATCACCAAGAACCAGAGACTAGATAGCCCAAAGACCTAGGGTCAAAATAAACACCTCTGGTATAAAACAAACAAACAATAAAATGATTCCTAATGATATTCTGCTGTACTCATATATCAATGTCTAGTCAGTCATTTGATTCCACAGCACACAAAAATGTATAATATCTTTCTATTTATTCATCCATGCTCAAACAGGGTTCCTATTATCTGCCTAAAGATTAAAGGAAAACCCATTCTAGTCTACTCCTGTGATGTGGGATGTCCTTCTGTATATGTGTTCCTTTTATTGGTTACTGACCCATGGCTTAGCAGGTACAGCCAGATGGAAAATCCAAACAGAGAGAGAGAGAGAGAGAGAGAGAGAGAGAGAGAGAGAGAGAGAGAGAGAAGAAGAAGAAGAAGAA
>NW_004949177.1:1722800-1724137 GCF_000317375.1 Microtus ochrogaster
GAGAGAGAGAGAGAGAAGAAGAAGAACAAGAACAAGAACAAGAAGAACAAGAAGAACAAGAAGAACAAGAAGAACAAGAACAAGAAGAAGAAGAAGAAGAAGAAGAAGAAGAAGAAGAAGAAGAAGAAGAAGAAGAAGAAGAAGAAGAAGAAGAAGAAGAAGAAACGAGAGAGAAGAAGAAAGAGACGGAGAGTAAGTGGAGTCAGAGAGACACCATGTAGCTGCTGAAGGAGAAGGACATCATGCTGGAACCTTACCAGTGGGCCACAGCCTCGTGGAAATACACAGATTAATAGAAATGGGTTAATTTAAGATATAAGAGCTAGTTAATAAAAAGCCTGAGCTAATAGGACAAACAGCATTGTAATTTATATAATTTCTGTGTGATTATTTCGGTCTGGGTGGCCAGGAACAAACCAGTAGCCTCTGTTTACACTCTTGCGTAGACAGGACACATACATGCCCAAAACATTCCTATTAAGAGACCTATCAGGGGTCTGGAGAGATGGCTCAGGGGGTAAGAGCACTGGCTGCTCTTCCAGAGGTCCCGAGTTCAATTCCAAGAAAACACATGGTGGCTCACAACCATATATAATGAGATCTGGTGCCTTCCTTGCCAGCAGTACATTGTATGCTTAATAAATAAATAAATAAATCTTTAAAGAGAGAGAGAGAGAGAGAGAGAGAGAGAGAGAGAGAGAGAGAGAGACCTATCAGAAGGTGAATTCTCCTTCCTGCTAGTCAGACCTGGAGCCTACATCTTATTTTCATTCTGATTAACATTAGTTAGGAATTATATGGGTTCATGAACCTTGTAAGTCTGCTGACTATCCCTTGCCAGAGAGGAAAATTTCAAAGTGCAATTTTCCAGCTAGCTCCAGGTGTTTTCTCCTTGAGTGACAACTGAATGAGGTGCTAGAATTTTCCTAAGATCTTGCTAGCACTGCAGGAGAACTCCCCTTCAGGGATTAAAAGGTTTAGAGAAGCCCTAGTCTGTGTTTACAGTGCTTTCCAGTTTCTAAGACACTTTCAAAACCATTATTGGATTCAGTATTGAACTCAAAATAACTCTGTCAGGTAGATATAAATAAAGCCATTTATTGTTTGCTTTTTTAAAAATTTCAGGCCAGCAAATGGGGTCTGACTATGCTGGCTAGGCTGGTCTCCATCTCCTGGGTTCAAACAATCCTTCTGCCAGATCATCTGGATTTAGCTGGCACTACAAGCATGAACTACTGCCATTCCTGGCTTATAAAGTACAGGAGAATATAGGTAGGTGCAGAGTGGTTAAGTGAGTAATTTATATTCTCTCCCTCCCTCCCTCCCTCCCTCCCTCC
>NW_004949177.1:1724237-1727981 GCF_000317375.1 Microtus ochrogaster
CTCTCTCTCTCTCACACACACACACACACACACACATACACACACACACATACACACACCTATTTGTAACTCAAATGCAAACATTAGTCTTTGTGGAGACTACAAATATCAAACTAATGTTCATTCTGATGCCTCACTAGGTCCTTCCTTCTTTACTAGTCAGAAAACTCCATCATCCCCACAAAGACACTTTTCTGATGACTCCTTCTCACCAAGAGGTTTTATAGCTACAGAGTCTAGCCAAGCCTTCAAGCTAGAAAGATGAAGGTGTCTACAAATAGTGACCCAGCAGCTTCTGTTTTTAACAGTTTAATTTCAAAGGAAACGGACCTCACTTAACTAAATTTCCTTTCCTATTTTTTCTAGCTATTAAAGAACTTGCATATCTAATAAATATTTAATAGGAATTTCCCTGCAGCTGAATCCAGGCCCCTCAGCATCTCATTATAGTGTCTTAGAATAGTATGTTCATTGTCACTTGCTTAATTATGCTAAAAAAGAGTTGAATTGTGTGGCTGTTGGGATCAGAAAGTGATTAAATTCACTTGGCAAGACTTTGGATATCTCATTATTATCCTCATTTAGCACATTTAATGGAGTTATTTTTTTCCTTAATACTGACTTGGGAAAGGCTTGTTCAGTGTAGCTGACTACTTCCCTAGCCTTGAACAATTTTGCACTATGACAAAAAAATTCAGAACTTACTTAGCACATCCTTTGCACTAACAAAAACACTAGTCACACAAAAATCAGTGGCATAATGCCTCGGAGAAAAGGTTGAGACAATTAGACTTTTAGACACTCTTAAGAGCAGGCAGTGTAGCCTTCTGTGATGAGGGAACCCATTGCAGCAGCTAGTACAGGACCTGTTTTAATCCCTTCAGTGTCAGGTAATTCTTACACATAGCACGCTTGGGGTGATCTGCAAGCTATCTGGTGGCAGGCAAATTACAGCAGAGTGTTTTAATCATAAGAGTACTAGCATTGTGTCCTTCAATGAATAGACATTCAGGATATGCCATCTGTGCATGTAACTGCCATCACATGGACTGATAAAATGGCTGACCTATTATCATCATGGCACACACAGCATTGCTTATGGTGAAGAAAATAACCCAATAGCAACAGCAAAAATTATCCTGTACTTCTTTTAACTGAGTAGGTTTTAGCATGTTTCCAGCCATGTAGAAGAACTATCGATAAAACAGTGGAATGGCCTTTTAAAGTCTGTTACGATGACAGAAAGATGACAATACTTTGTAGGACTGGGCTAGGTTCTCCAGAAGTATAAATACACACACACACACACACACACACACACACACACACAAACATTTGTATATGTATATATCCTTTGAATCAGTGTCAAATGGAAGTTTCTGCTTCTACCAAACGCCATGATTTAGGAGTTAAGGAATCATAGCGTAGAAACAGAATCTGGCCCTTCTCAGTCTCTGTTGTCACATGAGCTAGCCCCCTCTTAGTAAATATATTGGTTCCTTTCTCTATAGAAGCTTACTAAAACATAAACTATAGCTGTAATGTTATAAGAACAGATTTAGATGAAAAATATTGGAACAGTAAAAGAAATTTAATGACCAAATATTATAATTGATACACTAAACAATGTCTTAAAGCATTTACAAATATTAGCTAGTTTAATCTTCACAAATCTTCCAGTTAGATGCCACTACTAACTAAGCCACTGAGAGGTATTCACTGACTTATCCCAAGTCACAAGGTTGAGAAGTAGCAGAGATGTAGCTAGAATCCAACTAATCTATCTCTAGAATCTATACTTGTCACCAAAACACTATGCTGAGAATGGAAGTTGTTTTCACTCTCCCTGAGTTATGGATCACTAACAGACCTGGACTCCGCATGCTGTGCTCTCTCCTACATTCCCCTGCCTCTCATATGCCAGTTTTCTCATTGAAGATCTGCCATAGAAAGTTAGCCCTGAGAGAACCTGAAAACCCTCACAGTCTTGTTCAGAATACAGATCTCCAATGACATATATGATGTTCCTGTGTGGTTTCCAAGAAGACTTGCTTCAGAGGTCCACACAATTGATATTATTCCCAATCTTGGCCTTATGCATCCTTGGCTCTTTAAGCAAGAACTGCTCATCGACTGAAACTCTAGACCTCCAATTGTGAAGGTGCCATTTGGTTCTGGCCAACCTCTATTCAGAAAGCTGTGGCAACCCCCCTTCCAGGAGATGGATCCAAGGCTCCAGTAGTTTCTGATATTTGAGCCATTTGTTCTAAATGAAGTCATGGTTCAGAACTGCCACTCAATTTGCATATAAGAAATCTCTTGGTGATTAACAGGCTTCATTCCCTTTTTCTTAATTTTCTGTGGTTTACTTGGCTTACAAGATAGTTTGGATAGTAAGAAAAGGAGATGGAAACACATTGTTGAAAGCAATACAGAGTTCTATGACTCCTCTGTAGGACATTTACCAGAGACTGACTCCTTCCTCCACTTCCCTTTAAGTAAACAGGATAATAAAAGGCAGAGTGCATTCTGTCAGAATCTACAGCTTGTAAGATAATTCTCTTGAGAGTCACTACAGCTAAGCATCTCGGAGTACTCCTCTATCCCTGAAGCCTTGGTGCATATTTTCAAGCTTTCTCTGAATTCTTATTTCCAGATATACACTGGTAATAAAACTATAAAATGACATAATTAAACAAAAGTGTCCAATGGTTTTAATCTTGATTTATCCTCCATCAGCGACAAGGATAAATATCATGCAGACCTACTTTTACAAAGTAGCCTTCCCTAAGAGCAGATAACATTCTAAAGCTTTCATTTTGCTCCAGCATTTCAGTACTATGATTTTAATCGACAACATCTTCAATGCTAAGATCACGTTTCTCGGATCATGCTGGTGAGGAGAGGAAGCCTACACTATAAAGAATGACTCTTGTGCATGCTTTTCTTTATCTATAAAATGAATTCACATGCAAGCAGGAGTTTTTCATCATGAGAAAGGGCAAGAAAACAATACCAGGGAAGGCAGAAATGATTAGAAACAGAACAGCTAAGAACAGATAGCTAATAGTTGACTCAATGTTGAAATGAGCTTCTATAGGTAAATAGCTCCAGCAAGTGCACTTCAGGAAGCATCAGTATGGCCCCTTCAAGGCATTCAACAGCAGAAAAAGCATACAGAAGACAGTCAATTCTCATTGTTTCCACAGAGCAGGGATGTGTTTCTAGGTGCTGTCATGTACACGACTTCATCTAAACTTTCCATTGCTCCTAGGATGCCGTTGTTGCTCCCAGTCACTTGACAGAGGAGGAATCCAAAAACTAAAATGATATTTTCCCTGGTGTCACATGATGAAGAAGTAGCACAGCTGGGATTGAAAGATGATGGTATTACATTATTCTGAGGAAATTCTAGAAAGGCACTGGAAGAAATGTAACTCAGCAATTTGACTTGCAAGAAACTGGAGGTTCTTCAGTACATATTGTTAATCCACATGATGCCTTCACTTAAGTAGGAATAAAATGATGCCCAGAGTTAACCATTCTCTGGATCAGTTGCTATTCTTTGACTATGTCCTCGGTATTGCAAATGTTACAGATACTCTCACAATTCATTCTTTAGATATTTTTCAGAGTGCACAAACAAAGATGACTAGCTATCAGCTTTATTTATGAATCTTTTTTTCCTTTTTTTTATTGAGAAAAGGAAAAAAAAACAAGTTTCCGCCTCCTCCCAGCCTCCCA
>NW_004949177.1:1729136-1747255 GCF_000317375.1 Microtus ochrogaster
TATGTTTTTCTTTGGGTTCACCTTCTTACTTAGCTTCTTTAGGTTCGCCAATTGTAGACTCCGTGACCCTTATTTATGAATCTTAATTGTAAATGACAGAAATCAAAATTAGCATAGTCAGGATTCTCAAAAATAAATAAATAAATTATGTCAGAGTAAGGCATCGTGATACACACCTATATTACTGTGAAAGTGAAGGCAGGAGAAATAGGAGTTCAAGGCAAACCTTGGCTATATAACACCCTTTCATGATATCAACAGCTTCCTAAAATAATATTTTATATAAAGAATTTAAGAGAGGTTGAAATTCCAAACCTTAAGAAAAAAAGAAACTTTCAGAAAATCCAGAATTCAAACATACCATCATTTGGGTGATTCATGAATATGTAAGCATTCTCTTGCAAATTCTGTGTGTATATCTGCATTGATATATGCATGCTAAAACTAGACAGTGTGCACTTTCAAGCTATGTCACCTTTTGGAGAAATTAAAAACTTACAGAACAGTGTCTCCATCTAAAAACAGTGTTCAAAGGACTAGTTGAAAACATGATTGCACTGAGGATTATGTGACAGAAGAGAACCTGAGGAAGTCACCAGATAGGCAACTCTGTGGAAGTTTGTGTGTCAGTTAAAGGTTTAGTTACTCATATTTTTGGTTGTGAGTCTAGCCTTTAACAGCTCGGCAGTCTCTCCAGCCCTTTTTTTTTTTTTCTTGGTTTAGCTACTCGTAAAATGACCACCTAGCCTAATCATTAACAATTAAGAATACAACACACTAAACATGTCTTACACTAAACATGTTAGAGCCGAAAGTAGGATAAGAATAACACTAGACATATTCAAAGCTTACTCAGATTGCAAAAGATACAGAAACCCTCACAGGCCAAGAGGAAGGAGCAAAATCCAGAAAAATCTATGTGGTAGAAAGTTATCGGTACATTCTTAACCTTGAACTTCTATTGCATGAGAGAGAGAAGAGAGAGAAAGTTTGTGTCTGTGTGTGCATGTGTGTCTGTATATGTGCAGGGTTGTATCTGAGTACACATGTACATACGTATGTTTAGATGAGGAGCTGCTGGGTATCTTCCTCAATCATTCTCCACCGAAATTTTTAGACAAGATCTATCATTGAACTTAGAATTTACTAATTTGCTAGACTGACTTGCTAGTGATCTCCAGGGATCCTCCTGTTTCTGCTTCCCCAATGCTGGGACGCAGGAAATAACAACTGCACTCAGCTTTTTATGTGGATTCTGCAAACCCAAACTCAGAGCCCCCAAGTCATCTCACTAGTCCCTTGTTCACTATCTTTACTCATTATCTCTGTGCCCACTGTGAGCTTTTGAGTTTCAACGCCCTGCCTTCAATGATCTTTGGCTCTTCATGATTTATAATGAGGTTGTTATCTTTATTTTCTACCTTAAGTTATTCTTCCTAGAACCAATCTATGTATAAGTTTAAAAAATTAATTTTATAGACATAAACACTGCATAATTATTGTGCTGACAGAGAAGATTTGATAACTGCCCTAATAACAGCAGAGCAAGGCAGGTATGCACAGCCATGTATGGCATATACTGCACAAGATGATAAATTTACATGGAAATCATCTAGAATTTGGGCTTCAAAATGAACATATTCATTAGGATATTTCTGTGACCAATGAGAAACAAAATATCTAAAATAACTAGAATATTTGAAAAATTCTCACTAGAGTACTATATAATTTATTTGGTCTCTATGCTTCTACCAAAGAATAAAAACACATTAGCATAATATACAGCCACCGCTACAGACAGGTCATGAGTTACCAGAGGGAAGAAGCCACATTTTGACGATTTCAGTATTCTCATGGCATATGTAATTCAACGCATAATGACATTGATTCGGTTTGTCATCTAGTGGATTGTGAATACCAGCAGCCAGGTGGAATAGACAGAACATAGCAAGATCACAAAGTCCAAAGGTTTATCTAGCAGAAGTGGAGGACTTAGATAATACCAGCTCAAGAGCATAAGGGTTCATAAAACCCCATAGAAGCAATTGTTTTTCATTTGTCAGAATCAATATTAGACTCCGAAGTCTATAATCCCATTTAAAGAAAAGAAAATCTGAACTAAAATGTGGGAGTCTTTTTTGTTCTTGTCTCAAAATGGCTCTTTCTTCATGTTTTCTGACTCCAAACACAACAAAATCGCTTCAGATTCAGAGTAATCCTGTCTAAATAATAGAATTGCATAACAAAATGATAATTTATCAGCTGCAATAAAAGCAAATATTTGATATAAAATGGTAGGGAAAGAGAGATAAGGTCCATAAGGAAGTCCAAGGAAAATGGGCCAGAGAAACTGCTTTTAGGGCTGCACACAAGCCCGTGGTATGGTATTATACCTCAAAGTGGACTTAAAACGGCCCTGCCAAGACAAGGAAGAGAACAAGTAAAACAAGAGGAAGGTATAGACAGAGTTCAACACCACTTGCCCAAGAAAAAACAGTGCTCAAACTCATTGCTCACAACAGAGGATGTGAGTTAATAGTACCTTGATCTCTCTGCATCACTGCCAAGACATAGAAGGAGCTAGGAAAATCATATCACAGCAGTATCTCAAACAACTGTGTGTAAAGCCAGAGCCCCTGCTTCCAACTATATTGGAAGTTCTTGGTTGCATTGTGTTAGCCCCAAGAGAAATAATTGGGTCTATAGTTGGCTCTTTATAAATCTTCTCTTTTGTGACCTAGAAAGATGGCTCAGCAGTTAATAATGTGCTCTGCTCCTGTAGAGGACACAAGTTTGATTCCCAGCACCCACATTCCCAGCACCCACATAAAGCAGCCCACAAATTCTTGAAACTCCAGCTCCAGGGGATCTGACATCCACTTCGACCTCCCAACGCACCTTTAATGCATGTGCAAATACACACACACACACACACACACACACACACACACACACACACAATTAAAAGCAATAAAATAAATATTTGTTTAATTCCTTCTTCCAGTGCTGAAGCAGAAGTTTGATGCCCGTATGGTGTAGCCCATTGTCTACTGTATTTTTTTCTTTTCCTTTGTCTGATAAAAATCAAGGAGTATATTTCTTCACATGCATAGTATATGACATTAAACATCTTCCTTGAGCTAAAATAGACATTCCACAACTTTCCCCAGCACTGAAAAAAACCACGAGATCCTTAGGGAAGAAACAATTCTTAAAGACGAATCATCCTTTGGGATAAGGACCAAACTCCTGTCTCACTCCAGTACATGTTCTTAAACCACACCTTATGGCCATGTCACTCCCCTATTTAGAGACTTACTATATAACAGCTTCATCTCAATGCTCTGTGTGTAATTAAGCATGCAGTCATCATCTAAAACCCATGAAACAGAGATGATCATTACCCCTATTTCAATTTCACAGGCTTAGAGCAGTTAATGAGCATGTTCAAAGTTACAACATTGAATAATTTACAGGTCTAGAATTTAAACTCAGACAAAACAAAAATCTTTAAGACCAGTTTTAACTCATGGATCTTGTTTAAAATTCTGTTTCTAGGTCTAGGAAAAGACTAAAACTACACATTTCTGAAAAGTTCCCAAGAGAAATACTGGCTTTTATGGAAGTAAGACCACACCTTGAATGACAAGGCTCCATTCAGATTATGCTTTGAATGGCTAGATGCTGAGTTGTTCTATTTCCTAAAGGAAACATCCAAGATGGTTGTAGGCCCATATTTCATACAAAATATCTGCAGCCAGGTTCTCTGGCCATCGTTAGTTTCCAAGCACAGCTGCAATCCTGCCAGACCACTGGTAGCCACCTAACAAAAGACTCTAGGATGTCCTCCTTCCCTTTTGTTAATATGTAGATCGCCTGGGGAGAGGTGTTGTTTCCAAGCTGGTGACTTAAGTTGCAGGTGTTTTGGTATCCCCCCCCCATCCCCAGAAAGAGAATATTCCACCTTGGTTTACCTGAGGGATAAAAGGTGTTTGAATAATAATTGCGGGCATATCTTCAGGAATGAATGAAGCCTGAGACGCCCTTCCGATATTGCTGTGTGAACTATGTCTCATTATTTCCCATGCTTCCATACCAGTCCAGTTAGGATAAAATAGTTTTTATGTTGGGGCCATGGACCTAGACAGATGGTGGATTTTTCCACTTTATAAATATGAAGTTTCGACATGTAGCTATCTACCATTCTAAACATCATTTACAAAAACCCACGACTGTCAATAATCGAGTATGATTTTCCCAAGATTTTTAGTAAATAACAGAGAAAAACTAATAGTAAACAGCCTTCTTCCCAAGACAATAAACCAGAGGAATTATGGGATCTATAAAGAAGTTGACCTAGTGCACAATTCTACTGAGATATTTACATCTTACCACCTGTTGTGTAAATATTTTCTGGGAGATATGGAATGCCTACTCTCTCCATATAGGGAACTAATGATTGACCAGAGTTACAATTCTATCAAAGTCCACCTTGAGAAACTAGTGAGTTTACTGGATTTACATGCAGGAATATGGGAGAGAGATTACTTACAGGATCATGAACGACTCAAAAGTAGCTGCATCACACAAAATTCTACCACAGCACAGGTGATGACTCACAGGCACTGTAACCCTGGAGTTCTCTGCTTTATGTGTAGGCTACTTGATGAGATGGAATCCCTTCAAAGACTGCTCTCTCAGCGGTCATATACTGCTTCCAGAACTTTGGGAAGGGGTTTTGTGAATCTTGTTAGTTTCAGGAATTTCCACAGACTTGTGAGGTATTTACTTCCTGAGTTTCATGAGTTCCCTTTCTCCTTCCTAGAGGAAATGTTCCAATTAAAAGAAAATCACCAAAACACATTTGTGCAAGTTTTGAAATTAGTGAATTAGCAGATAATAGTTATAAAAGTGGCTTCTTCTAATGGAAATTTAGAAAAGTCAGAAGAGGGAATCAAGTACATTAAGTGTAAGAGTATGTCAAGTGAGTGTTCAGCACTAGAAAAAGAGACCATGACCTTCAAAGTTTCCTCATCTAGTCTAAAAAAGATAAACATCAAATCTTTCTTTTTATAAAATATTTATTAGTTTGTGTGTGCATGTTAATATGTATGAATTACATTTGTCTCTCTCTCTGTGTATGTGTGTGTGCATGCGCATGCGTGCGTGTTAACATGTGTGAATTCCATGTATGTCTAGGTGCCTGCAGAGCCCAGAGGAGGATATTAGATCCCTTCAAACTGGAGTTAAAGGTCATAAGCAGTCCAATATGGGTTCAGGGAGCTAAATTCACTTGCCCTAGAACTGAAGCAAGCCTTCTTAACCACTGAGCTATTTTTCCAGTCCCCCTAAACCAGTCTTTATAATGTATATCTCTAACTTCTCGAGATCACATATTCAAACTAAAAATTTAACACTAGGACTCATTCGACTCTTTGTAGATTTTTCTTTAGAAAGCATAAGAAATCTTTAAAAATATTCCAGAAAATTACAGCAAATGAAGGTCTCTCATTTCTTCCTATCTCATCATACAAGTACCACATTGTAGATAAGAGCACAAAACTGTAAAACCTTATGAAACACATTGCCACTAGCAGAAACGTGTGGAAAAGTGAGTAGACTTTGATAAATAAAGGTATTCGATTTCCTCAAAAAAAAAATGTGCTGTGGTCAAGTTTTAAATGAGGAAATCAACAACCTGCCTGAATCTCCCTAGTTCCATAAAGTCTCTAAATTGACAGCTATAATTAATTAACAATGAACAGCATCTCCCTGCCAATCACAGTGACTGGCACTCTTGTCTTAGAGAATAAGATGTGTTAATGTGACAAGCCTCCTAATCCTCATAGCTCTCAGTTCTGTGCGGAAATGTAGGCCAGATTTCTCCTCAGGGAAATTTGTCAAGTGTGGGTTGGAGGGGGAAGGGAAAACTAAATAGAAGTCACCTGACAGCAGGGTAAAAGTTCAGGGTTCGGAAGATCAGGACCATGCATTCTGCATTCAGTAATGTCATCATCTTCTTCAATAGTGTTCTACTTGATAACTTGGTTCAGGCTTGCCTACAACTAACTCACGAGCACCAGCTATATGCAAGGCCCCAGGAACTCTGATCATTAATCAGGTAAAATACAGCATTTTAAGGAGCTTCAGTTCATGAGAAATATATAACATCAGTCCTAGAGACCACTACCAAGCTATATTTACCTAGTCTTGGCAGAATTTTCCTCAGTTTTGACTCTTAAGATACTATCCACCTACTTCAAATTCTACCAAGTTGAATACACACACATAAGCACAAACCAAACAAACGCTGTTCAGGTGACTAAACCCCACAAATACCTACCTATTTTGCCTGGCCTGAGCTTGTTTTGTTTAGAATGAGAAGAGGGGGACCTGGTACTATTTCCTCAAGACACTTGAATACTTTGAAAAGCACCTTCCTGCATTAAGACACTTGGAAGAATCTGTCCACTCATGACTGTATCATAATCCAGGCTAGCAGTAGAGAAGATATTTAATACAGCTGTCTAGCTGTCAGGAGCTCAGGGTCCTAGCCTATCCCTGTCCTAAACTTGCTTTGTGATCTTAAACAAGCCCACTATTCTTTGGAGAAATTAAAATGTCTGTATTCTTAGAGATGGAATTGGATTAGATGATGTTTGTTTCATACCATACTCCAAGCCCCAAGAAGAGTACCTGGAAACCAGCTATTAATATACCATAGGCCCTTCCACCATGGATGTTCCAGAACTCTGTGGTACTATCCCCCTTTGTATTCTGAACATGTCTTCATGTCTAGCCTATGCAATGACAGAATCTTAACTTATAGGGACTTTAAACAAACAAGTGGCAAACGTTTTTATAGTTTTAAATCATTTTTCAGCTGACAGTTGCTTCCTCCCATCAGTCAGGAGTCAGAGATATGCACCAATCATGTTCCCTCACTACTGACACATGTGCACCAGTGTCCAACATAAACTGATGTCATCCATCAGCATCAGGAAAACACTGGAGACAAAACCCTGGGTCCCATAATCCCCAGTCCAGAGAACATAGCACAAAGACATACAGACCATTAATACAAGAAAAGAAGAATATTAACACTGCCTATCTGAAGTTCTCAATTTAAAATGAGTAAAGGGAAAATATGTCAGTCATGACTCAGGTAGCATCAGGGACTGTTTTGCATGTTCACATCCATCAGTCAAACCCTTGAAACTCAAATAAACAGTACTAGGTTCAACCTTGAGTAAACCGGGAATATTCAGCAGGAAAAGCTCAGCTTAACACACAAATTTAGTGAGTGATTATGAATAATTATATTCAGTTATTACCAGAGGATTTGGGATTTCCTGTAAAGTATATATGGTTTAAAAAGATGGCTAGATAATAGACAGACAGAAAGACAGACAAAGAAACATACTCTCTTTCTGTCTGTCTGTCTCTCTTCTGTGTGCATGTGTGTTTATGTGTGTGTGTATGTATGTGTAAAAAAAAGAACACGAAGCAAGCACTTTTTGTAAGATTATGTGAATTCTTGAAGCCTCTCCACTTCTGTTCGTAACTAGAAGCTGACATAAAACAGTGTAAGAGAAACACAGACTCACATGGAAACTTCCATTCCATGTCCTGATGGGAGAGAAATGAAATGGATGGGGGAGCCAAAGAAGGCATGAGCAAGGCAGACAGGAGGCTAAGCATCATGCTGGGGATGGTAGGAGTGAGTGTTCAGGGAGTCAGGAAGAGGATGACGTTCTTACAATTCACAATGATGACTCCAGCTAAGACTCTCTGCAGTAGTAGAGAGGGTGCCTGAACTGGTCCTTTTCTGTAATAAGATTTGTGACTATCTTAACTGTTGTCTTTATCCTAATTGTTGCCTTTATCCAGAAACTAATGGAAGCAGATGCAGAAATCCACAGCTAAGCACTGGGCTGAGTTCCAGGAGTCCTGTTGAAGAGAGAGAGGAAGGATTGTACTAGCCAGTGGGAGTGGAGGTGTCAAAGTCATGACAGGGTAACCCACAGAGACAGCTGTCCTGGGCTCATGGACTCTGGAGTGACAGCTAGGGAGCCCGAATGGGACCGATCTAGGTTTTCTGCATGTAACAGTTGTATAGCTTGGTCTGTTTGTGAGACTCCTAGCAGTGGTTTCAGGTCCTGTCCCTGGAGCTTGAACTGACTTTTAGGAACCCATTCCCCTTGCTAGGTTGCCTCGCCCATCCTTGATGTAAGGGGAAAAGGTTCGTCTTGCCTCAACTTGATGTGTCCTGTTTTGTTGACTCCCGTGGAAGACCTGCCCCTTTCCGAATGGAGATGGAGGAGATGTGGATGGAAGGCTAAGCAGAGGTGAGGGAAAGGAACAAAAGAACAGGAGATGGAGAAAACTGTGGTCAGTATATAAAACAAAAAAAAAACATAAAAATTTAAAAAGAAACATAAAAACCAAAAACCACAAAGCCTCTAATAACTAGCCCTAATGAAATATTGAGAGATAAAGGAACATATAAATGGAGTCTGCACACACATCCTCCTCAGTAGGCAGAACATGGTAGGGGATAGGAAGAAAATAACAGCACTGACTACAAGAAAGCTGTCAGACAAGTACTCCCATCCATAAATGCACACAAATACTTGTATCATGTATTAGGTACAAACATCTAGAACAGAAAAAAATCAAATGGCATGGTTTAAGCTCTATCATGGATCCTGTGACATTTTCCCCAGGGTAAAGATAGAGTTCCTATACAAATTCAATGTCTCTATTTAGGAGTTAATGGCAAATGATTTCATAGGCAGTTGAAAGATGAACAGAGTAAACCAAGCTCTAAGTCTGGATAGACAGTAAAAAAAAAAAGCCAAACAAAACAGAGACCATTAACCTAAGCAGAAGGCCTAGCATGGATTCTACACTGTTGCCCTGTAATTGTAGTGGGCATGATTAGAAGCATGTAGGTCTGCTCCTGCCCTTAGAAATACTTAAATAGTTCTAAGCAAATGTTTTTTGTACAAGTGATCCAAAGAACCTTCTGCCTCTAAAGTCTTAGTTGATGCAGGCCTACTGTTGCCTCCACAGTCTTTCAGTTTCTCATAGGTAGGAGAAAGGTGCTTCAGTCATTAGCAATGAAACGTTCAGTATTGCTACTGTTAGCCCTGAGCAAATAAAGGTATTGACGCAGGATAGTAACTCCTGTATACATTGTTTGTCTGGTAGCCAGGGCCCCTTTGATACCAGCAACTAGGCCTTGATCTGGACATTGAAGATACACAGTTATATGATCCCTCTCTTTAAGGTAGTAATTATCAACCTGCAGGTCACAACACATTTGACTATCTCCAAAACATTTATAATCATAAAATTACAGTTATGAAATAGCAAAATTATAGTTACGAAGTAGCAGTAGCAATAAAAATAATTTTATGTTTGAAGATCACAAAATGAATAAATGCATTAAAAGAGATGCAGCATTGAGGTTGAGAACCACTGTGTTAAGCAGTTCTCACTGCATGTCTCACTGCATAGCCATCTTGGGAAGAACATCCTAAAATTATAGGGAAACAGCTGGAAGCTGGAGACCACCAAAAAATCCTTCATATGTGAAAATAGATATTCTGAAACCCCAGCATGTACACCTGTACTATTCACCTGTATAGACCTTATCTTTCTTGCAAATCTATCCCTCAGGAAAACCCCACAACCTCTCATAAGCCAAGAGCTGAAAAGGCTTGCAAAACAAAATGAAAATGAAGGAAATAAAGGATATGGTATAGATGTTGAACCAGGTTGCCTATCTAACTGTATGTAGATCATCTCAGAATTTGTACCTTGATCCATAGAGGCTTTTAAAAAGAGAATATAAAATTAGTAGATATTGTTTTTAAACTGTTCTAGATCTGAGAATGAAGCACTTCATTATTCCATCAGGAACTGTGTTTCAAGAAATGCATGATATAGTTCCCAAATGACTAGGTCTTTAATGGACTGCTTTGTTCTAAGCATTACCCATTATACTGTTGATTCTGTGCTACCAAAGTCATTTGATGAATGGGTTTGACTCCGTATTAGTTTCATTTTTTTTCTGTGATAAAATACCCTGAAAAAAAACCAGCTTAATGGAAAAAAAGTTTATTTTGCCTCACAATTCCAGAGAGAAAGAATCCATCACAATGGGAAAGACATGGCAAAAAGTAGGGAAAGTAGCCAGACACAGTTCTCTTCAAACTGCTTTCTTCTTTTTGTTAGGTGAAATATTTTTGGGGGTATTCACAGTGACCTTTTGGGAGGTCTTGATCCATCAAACCACATTAGTCTGGAAGGATTCCACAGGTTCTTATCTTTTGTGAAAACAGAAGAAGAACCTCTTTTCCAAAGCAACATATCCTTAGACTCAAATTTTGAAATCAAGAAACCTTTATGTTGGTTTAACTTAGCAGTCCATACAATGAAATATCTCTCTGTACTTAGCTCCTTAACAGTCAAATGTTCAAAGATAATAGTATTCATAATATTATAGTAATATACATAATTCAGGCTCTCTGTGTATATTCTATCCTTATGTGGCTTATTTTTCTTTTCTACAAGTTTAATATTTATTTTATTATCTTTACTCCTTTAATCTATGACTTTCTATACTTTTTTATATTAAATTTACTTTCTCTTCACACTTTTTCTTCTCTCTTCCAAGCCTATGTACATTTTTAAAACACATGGTGACTAGTTTAGAGTTCTTTTATATCTGAATCTGTCCTTATTGTGTATCTGTAATCCTTTCTGACGAGAACTGTTTTTTTTTTTAATGCTGAATGAGTGTGACTAGGGACAATGCAGCCCTGCCTTCTTGCTCTGCTCAGTCTAGCATGCCAGAGGCATGGCATTGATTGCCTCTGAGAGTCATGCACATTGCTCCATCTTTAGGCACACAGTGGGTCTAAGTCTCCATTAAGCAAGTTGTAGCACTCTGCTCACAGACCCCATTTAAATGCTAATTTTCCTGACAGAGCCAGAGTTTGTGCTGGCAGCAAAGCCCAGAAGGCCCAGAAAGGTGCAGTTTCAAAAATGCATGTGTTTTTTTCTGCTACCACTGCATCAGGAAAATCTCTCTTAATGGGGCCACTGAGTTAAGCCATGCTTAACTCTGGATTTTTTTTCCCTAGAATTCCTTCCCAAACTCTCTCAGGTTTTAAGCGGATTTCAGTTGGCCATGTTGGCATCAATTTGTCGTAGGATGTGGATTTTTGTTTCCTAGCTGCCGAGACTCCCAAAATAATCATACAAAACTATATTGCTTAAATCACTGCTTGGCCCATTAGCACTAGATTCCTGTTGGCTAGCTTTTGCATCTTAATTTAACCCATTTCGGTTAATCTGTGTATCACCACATGACTGTGGCTTACTGGTAAAATTCCATCTTGTGTCTGGGTCTGGCAGGGCTACATGGCTTCTTTCTGACTTTGTCTTCTTTCTCCCAGCATTCAGTTTAGTTTGCCTTGCCTAGCACTCACTATTCTGCCATTTCTTATAGTTTCTTTGTTAACTAATAGTATTCACAACATACAGAGGGGAATCGCACATTATTATACAGCGTTTATTATAATTGTCTTTGAGCTAGGAGCCTTTGTGACTATTTTCTCCTTTGTTGAATGTACTTTATTAATTAACCCTGAATTGTTAAGCAGTTCAAGATATATTTACTGTTAGTCACTTCCCCATCTGTGCACATACTTTCTTTTGTGCTATTTATATGTCTATGTATTTGAGTATAGATGTTTGTCTAATATTATAAAGATTAAATTTATAATATCTACATACAGTGGGAAACTTAGAAAATAACAGAACAAAGAAAGGAAAATGTAAATTATCTATTTTCCAACCCCAGATAGAGGTAAATGCCACAAACTGTTCAAGATACCTAATTTACACATATCTTTCTATCATAAGTGCTCACTTAAAATTTTATTATTGCTATACATTAATTATACATAATGCTTGGTATCATTTTGATATTTTCATGCTTATACATAGTACGTTTTGATCATATTCAACACTCATTTTTCTCTTTTGATCTTTTACCACTCCTGATGATCCCCTTTCTCTTCCTAACTAATCCCATTTCAATTTTCATGTCTTTTTATTTTTGACAACTTAGTGAGCTTCAGTAGGATTGCTAATAGGCCTCTTTCTTTACTGAGCATCTTGTGTCTTATATGACACACTATGAAAATATTACATTTATTTCTCTGTTAAAAGTGTTTGCAGAAAGTATCAACCATGTTATTTTCCTCCAGGATGACTTTTGCCTGACACTGCTCCCTTACAAAGGACTCCTCTATTAAGACTAGATAGCCAGCCTACAAATTCACCTGGATATAATAAACACACCCCCATTGTTCAGCTGTCTATAATAAATGTATTGAGCTTTTGGGATGCTGGTACATCTACATCAAAGCACATGCCCTACCTGACCCCAGCTTGTCTATAAGTGTGCCTATCGTTTCATTCAATGTCTCCCTAGTTTGATCAGTTCCAAATCTGGGCAGGTTGTGGCCCTAAATAATCATTTTACTTTGGGCTTCAGATATAATCTTGTTGTTGGAATACTTCTACCAAGTGTTCTAACATTAATAATGTTCAGATGAAGAAATCACCATTGCCCTATAATCTATAAGCTCAAATTTAATTTTTAAAATTTATTTATTTTGTAAAGTTCATTTCTTTCTTCACATATCCCTGATTTCTTTTTGGCTGCTTAGTCTATTGTATTCAGTCTTGACTGGACAGTAAATCTGAATGACAATGGTGGCAGTTGAAGTCAGTTAGACCTCAGAGAAGTCTAGAAGTATTGGGAAGTATTCATGGCAAGGTGACTGTGGTGTTTTAAATTTCTCTGCCTCAGCCGGGCGGTGGTGGCACACGCCTTTAATCCCAGCACTTGGGAGGCAGAGGCAGGCGGATCTCTGTGAGTTCGAGACCAGCCTGGTCTACAGAGCTAGTTCCAGGACAGGCTCCAAAGCCACAGAGAAACCCTGTCTCGAAAAACTAAAAAAAGAAAAAGAAACTGTTCTTTCCTGGACTGTTTGATGTTATGCTGTATGAACTAGACTTGCACAACCCATAGAGAAATGACTGCTGAACTTTCCTAAAGGTGAAACAGTCCTTCAGGGTTGAGTTTGCCAGACATTCTGCAGGACACAGAAGAAAGTTACTGACAAACTGCTAATATAGGCAGAACTGTCTTTGAAATTTCCTGCTTCATGAAAAAGTCTGATAGATACTATGGACCAGTAGGCTGAAGATGGGTGCCTCAGTGGTACAGAAGAACTTTGGTTGACTGTCCAGGCAGTGAGATATCTCTGCCAATTCTAGAGTTTTGGAAGTTGCTTACAATGCACTTCCTGTTAATTTAGATAATATTATATCTATCTTTGATGGAGTTGAAAAATAGATAGTTATAGTTTTCCTTGGTTATGATAAAAGATGAAGTAAACATAAATATTGTAACTGCAGTTATTACTTGATACCTGTTTTGTTATATGTAATTTTTCTGTGTTAAAATGAAAACCTTCCTTTTTATTTAAACAGAAAATGGGAGGTGCTGTGTGATTCCCTTCTGTATGTTGTGATTACCATCGATTAGTAAAGAACTGCTTTGAGCCTATAGCAGAGCAGGGCAGAACAGAGCTATGTGGGTGAAACTAAACTGAATCCTGGGAGAAAGAAGGTGGGGTGAGAGGGAAGTCATGTAGCCCCGCTGGAGACAGACACCAGAACTTTATCAGGTAAGCCACAGCCTCGTGACAATACATATATTAATGCAGATGGGTTAATTTAAGATATGAGTTAGCCAGAAATATGCTTAAGCTATTTACCAAACAGTATTGCAAATGATATGTTTTCTTTGTGATTATTTTGGGGTTGAGCAGCAGGGAACAAACAAGTGGACTCCTACAACAAATGGGCTCCCATGTAGACATTATAAATTTAATTTTTACATTATTAGGCAAACATCTATACTCAAATACATAGACATATAAATAGCACAAAAGAAAGTATGTGCACAGCTGGGGAAGTGCTAACAGCAAATATATCTTAAATTGCTTAACAACTCATGGTTACCTAGTAAAGCACATTCAACAGAGAAGAATATAGTCACAAAGGCTCCTGGTTCAAAGATAATTATAATAAATGTTCTATGGTAATGATTGAGGTGATAATATTATATTAGAATGGAAATGATAATCAAGAAAGAACACATTTGAGTACAGAGGTCCAGTGGTCCTCAGAAAGAAGCCCAGTGAATACATCCTTGCATAACAGGATAAAGCCCAACACTCTATAAAGAACGACAATACTCCACTCCGTCTATTCTTAGAAGTTCAAGTTTTCATACACATTTATTGTATTGCCACAAAAATAAAAGGGAACACGTTATATAGGTGATGGTTAAAGACGGATATAGATGACAAATACAGACAATAAATAGATAAATTATTACTAGAATTTTCCAAACTTATTGAAAACAATAAATATATAATCTGAAGCACACCCAAAATAGACTAACCACATAAAAACATACACTACATATCATAACCAAAGTTCATAAAACACAGATAGGCAGGCAACAGGAAGTAGTGGTCTGAGATACTGGGTATGGCCTGAGCATAGATGAGACCTCAAAGTCGATCTCCATAGTGACATACTTCCTCCAAGAAGACCACAATTACTCCAAAAGGCCATACCTCCTAATAGTGCCTCTCCCTTTGGGGGCCATTTTCTTTCAAAGCACTGCATTAATGTTGATATATAGAATAAGAGTAGAAATAAGCAGCAAAGAAAATTACAGAAAATGGGATGGAGAGACGGCTCAGTGGTTAAGAGCACTGGCTGCTCTTCCAGAGGTCATGAGTTCAATTCCCAGCAACCATATGGTGGTTCACAACCATCTGTAATGAGATCTGGAGCCCTCTTCTGGCATGTGGGCATATATGGAGGCAGAATGTTGTATACATAATAAATAAATAAATAAATCTTAAAACAAAAGAAAATTACAGAAAATACATAAACATGAAGAGATTAAACAATATATATTTTAACAAGCAGTATGCCACTGATGAAATTGTGGGGATTCAAAAACTTTCTAGAGTCAAATAAAAATAAAGACATAATATGCATAACTACAGGAATACAAAGAAGTGGTTATAATAAGGAAGTTACATGACTTTTAAAAATTAGAGGAATCTTACAAGACATGTTGGTGAATGACAGTGCCTAGCACCTGGATGGCAGAAGGAGAAGTATTGTGAATTCCAGGCAAACCTGGGATAGAGAAGAAAAGACTGTGAAATAAGTTCCCATAAAAAGCCACACCTATATTAAACATTCTACCAGGCTGATTGACTGATTTGGAAAGTTGGTACTATGTTACATGCTGGAAGCACAAATTATCTTGTTAGCTTCTTTTAGATGTTTGTATTTAGTTTTATGGATATGCATATTGCCTGCATGTATGTATGTGATCATATGCATGTCGAGTGCCCACAAAGGTCAGAAGAGAACACTGGATCCCCTGGAACTGGAGTTATGAGTGGTTGTGAGCCCAATGGGAAGCCTCAGGAGGGTCAGGTAACCTGCTCAAATCATAAACTACAAAGTAAAACTGGGTACACAAAAGTAGGAGCTCCTACAATGAAGAGAGCTCTAGAGAATGTGGAGCACTTCTCCAATACATACTGAATGGTGACATTAGCCACAGAAAAATCAAGAGTCCAGAATCCCACCAAACCATTTCTTCAAGTTTCAAGAACCCAGAGTAAATGTTTTAGAATGTCCTGTTTTGCAGCATTTTTCTTTATCTCTCTGGTTCCTCCCCTTCAATCTTCTTACTACACTTTTTCAGTATAAACATCATGGTAGGGAAGTCATAGCAACAGGAGCCTGAAGCAACTGTCACACTGTATCTACAGACAGGAAGCAAAGTACAATGAATGACTGTATTCAACATTTTTTCTCCCTCTTTTCCCCAGTTCATGATACCCAAAGTTGAACTGGGTCTTGTCATTCAATTAACCTAATTCAGGTATATCTCATAGGCATGCCTAGAAGCTTCTTTCCTAAATGATTCTAAATTGTGTTAAAGATAAAAATTAATACTAACCATCATGCTTTTATGTTCATAGACTGACAGAATTAAAATCATATAAAAAGTTATATTCTCCAATGTGATTTAATTCATTCTCCATCAAAAATTCTAATGTGATTCATTAGAATCTAGAAAAATTCTGAATTTCATGCACATAAACAAAAAATAGTGAATAGTCACATAAATCCAAGTCAAAAATATCCAATAGTTATCCCAACACCTTATCTCATACTTCACTACAAAATCATAGTAATAAAGACTGTATGTTACTGGCACAAAAACTGAAATAGAACAGAAGGCCCAGAAGTGAACCCATAAAGTTACAGCAATCTAATTTTCAATGAAAGTAAAAGGCATATGTTGAAAAAGGAAACTGGATATCTATTTGTAGACAAATGAAACTTGACCCATGTCTCTCATCCTGTACAAAGTTCAATTCAGAAAGGGTTAAGAATCTAGATGTCAAACTTGAAACTTTGGAACAGCGAAGAGAAAAATGCTTCAGGATATAGGGATAAGCAAATATATCCTGCAAAGACCTCCAATAGCAAAGGAAATAACTGAAAGAATAGACAAATGTGTAGAAGGAGCTGTGGCCAGGCCTGCTTATGGTCCCACCCAGCTCCCACATGGCTAGCTTTACACCCGAAATAACAACACACAAATTATATTCATTTAAACACTTCCTGGCCCATTAGTTTTGGCCTCTTACTGGCTAACTCTCACATCTTGACTAACCCATTTCTAATAATCTGTGTACCACCCCAAAGTGATGGCTTACCGGGAAAGATTCAGCATGTCTGACCTGGCGGCTAGCTCCATGGCATCTGACCAACTGTGCTTTCTTTCTCCCAGCATTCTGTTCTATCTGTTCCACCTATCCAAATCCTGCCCTATCAAAAAGCCAAGGCAGTTTCTTTATTAACTAATGATAATAACACATAGACAGATGACTCTCCTCCATCACAAATGGGATCCTGTGAAGTTAAAAAATATTTATTTATGTACACACAAAAAATAGCAAAAATACAGAGACAACATATAGATTGAAAAAATATTTTTACTAACTAAACATCTAATGAATATTAATTCTAGAATATGTTAAGGGTCTGAAATTTTTTAAAGATAATTTAATCAATAAATGGAATACTTATCTGAATAGACTATCATCAAAAGAAGTAAAAAGAGTCAAAAATACCTTGTTTTTAATATCATTAACCATTAAATAAATTCAAATTAAATCTGCTTTGAGATCTCATACAAGTTATCATGGCTGTGACCAAGAAAACAAAGGAAGACAGCAGCTGCTGAGGTGAGTAAGGAGGAACTCTTACATACTACTTGTGGGCATGTAAACTGCATCGCTACCACTCCAGCCACTGTGGAGATACCTCAAAAACTCTAAGCTATAACTTCAATATGATCCAATTTTACCACTCGTGGGTACAGTATATACCTAAAGGACTATAAATCAACACACTATAGGTATACCATCTCATTAGGTTAATTGTGACACTACCCACCCCAGCCAACAAATGGAAGCATCCTATATATTGCATCAGCAGAAGACTTACACAGGAAAGGTAGCACATACACAAAGGATCTTTCAGGCATAAATAAAAATAAATTTTGACATTTGTAGGAAAATGCATATAAATGCAAATTATCATGTTAGGCAAAATAAGCGAGAGAGAATGACACATGCTACCTTGCTGAGTTTGAACTTGTGCATGAGCATGCATGCATGTGCACGTGTATGTGTGTGTGTGTGTGTATTGGAAGTAGAAGAGGGACCATGAGAGTGAATGGAAAAATATGAAAGCAGGAATGAGAATAAAAGAGGATGATGTCATATATGTTACATGAAAGCAGAGAGAGAACTATCTCAGTAACAAGCAGGGACCAGTAAGAAGGGTTGGAGCCTACTGGGGTTGACAAATGGCAGACTGATGAACAGAACAAATTACAATGGCATATATATATA
>NW_004949177.1:1747355-1758021 GCF_000317375.1 Microtus ochrogaster
AAAAGGATTCCACTGAAATTTGGAAAATCATTAAATAATATTTTGAAAACATATACTCACATAAACTAGGAAATGTAAATGAAATAAATAAATTTCTATACATAAATGTCCTGTAAATTGAACCAATAAGATATAGTTAAAAATAAAACATAAACATATCAACAATAAGCAACATGTTTGAAATGATAAACATAAATATCCCAACAGTTCAGGACTGGATGAACTCGACAATCTGAATTCTATCCAGTCTTTAAACAAGTATTTGTTCTGATGCTCCTCAAAACTATCCCACAAAATAGAAGTATCAGAACATTTCTATACTCATTCAACAAGGCTATTATTACCAGGATACAAAAGTTTGGATAAGCAATAACAACAAAAGAAAACTATAGGCTAATTTTCTGATAATCCTAAAAATAAATCTACCACATCACCAGTTACACCACCCCTTGGCCCATACCCAAAGTACTCAACAAGCTATTCCTGACTATTATCTATATTTAAAAGAAATAGTAAGACTCATGCAATGGTCTTGGAATAAAAACAGATATATTGACTAATATGATCAACTGGAAGAGGCAAAAATAAGCTCAAACAGCTACAAACATCCAATTCTTGATGCTGAGAAAACTGGATATCTGTATGTGGAAGACTGAAAATAGGTCCCTATCTCTTTCCATATACAAAATTCAACTCATAATATACCAAAGACCTTACTTAATATAAGATTTGAAATTTTAAACTACTAGTGGAATTTATAAAGGAAACACTTGAAAATCCAGGCAGAAGCAATGATTTATTAATAGAACTCCAATAGCTCAGGAAATAAAATAATTGACAAGTAGAATGGCAAAAAAGAAAAGAAAAAACTTGTGCAGAGCAAAAGAAATAATCAACATACTAAAGAAATAACCTAAAAATGGAGAAGAAAAATCTGACAGGGGTTTAATATCTAGAATATATTTTAAAACTCAGATAAAATAGATAAAAGCAAATATCCACAGTAATGTAACAGAATAGACAGCTTTCAAATGAAATACAAGTAGCTAATAAATACATGAAAATATCTGATATCCTTAGCCATCAGGGAAATGTAAATTAAAGTACATTAAAATTCCATCTCATCACAGTCAGAATGGCTATCATCAAGAAAACAAATATCAATGCTGGTAAAAATGCAGAGAAAAATAATCCATATTCACCTGCAGGTGGGGACATAAATCAATTCAGCTATTACAGAAATCAGTATGGAAGTTGCTCAGAAATTAAGAGTAGAACTTTCATTTGATCCAGCCAAACTACTTCTGAAAAAATTACCCAAAATATCAATGCCAGCCTAGTATTCAAAATAACTAAATAATGCAATCAGTCATCCAAGTGTCCATTAATGAATGAAAAGAAAAAGAAAAATGTGATTTTGACTGAAGTGATAGTTCCATGGTTAAAATTACTTGCTATTCTTGCAGATGACCTGGACATGGTTTCCAGAAACCACATGGCTGTCCACAAGCATCTGTAACTCTAATTCCATGGAATCTTACATCCCCTTATGACCTTTGTCAACACCAGGCATGCATGTGGTGCACAGACATATATGCAGGCAACCACTCATATATATAAAATAAAAGAAAATATTTTAAAAAAGACATTTAAAAATAGAAAGTGTGATATACACACAGTGTTACTTTTTTAGCCATAAAGAACAAAAGCACTTCATTTGAAGGAAAATGAATGAAGTTGAGTATCATTGTGCTAAGTGATTAAACCAGTCCACCTAAACAAAAGCATTGCATGTTTTTTCTGAAATTTGTAAACTAGGAGACAAAAACAGACATGAAAATAAAAGGAGAGACTCCTAGGAACGTGTAAGAACAAAGGGGGAAAGGATACGACGATATGAGTCCAAACCAAGTTCATTACATGCATGGATGAAAATGTCATAATGAAACCCTTTATACAATTAGTATATGTTAATAACAATGCCACTGAAGGAAATAAAGTTTTTAAATAAATGCTTGCTGATCCATACAACAAAATGAATGATTTTCCAAAATGTTAGCTGCACATTAAAACACGAAAAGAAAACATGCAATTATTTCCATTTTTATAAAATTTTAAGAAAAATTCAACCTATGGTCTTGGGGGACAGAAGTAATGAACTGTTTATGTTATCACCGTGATTACAGTTCCAAGGTATATACACAAATTTAACAAGTTATCCAATTGTAAAATGAAATGTAAAAACATAAAGTTTATGCAAATTATATATAAAAAATTAAGATTTCAGAAAAGCACAAGCAACAGAATGAGTAAAATCTAAACACTGACAATTTATTAAACAAGAGGCTGAGGTAGAAAAATAACCATGAGTTCAGGACCAGGGTGATCTAAACAGTGAGATTCTCACTAAAAAAATAAAACCTTTCATTCATTGGTGGTAGAAATATAACCTCTTGGAAGTTTTTTTCTTTCTTTCTATCTGTCTTCTTTCTTTTCCTTCCTTCCTTCCTTTCTTTCTTTCTTTCTTTCTTTCTTTCTTTCTTTCTTTCTTTCTTTTTTTTTGGTTTTTCGAGACAGGGTTTCTCTGTAGCCTTCAAAGCTGTCCTGAACTCAGAGATCCAGCTGGATCTGCCTCCTGAGTGCTGGGATTAAAGACGTGTGCCACCACAGCCCAACATTGTTATTTTGTTTTGTTTTTCTTTTTTTGTGTGTGGGAAGTTTGGTAGCTTCTTATAATACCATACACAATTTTTTCCCATGGAATCTGGTAGTCAAGCACCTGGGTATCTATCTGACTGATTTGAAAATGTCTGCCCAAAGGCCAGGTTATAAATGTGGAAAGTAGCTTTATTCACTGTCACCAAAGCCATCAAACAACTGGCACATCCTTCAGTAGGTTAAGTAGTACTCAGTAGTAAATAGAAATGAGCTGTGAAAACATGGGAAGATGTGTGTAGTTGCTTTTTTTTTCTTTTTTACTCCTTGGGGGCCTACCACCCAGCTCCAAATAAATGCAGAGACTTATTCTTATTTATGAATGCCTGGCCTTAGCTTAGGTTGTTTCTTGTCAGCTTTTCTAACTTAAATTATCCCATTTCTATTTAACTTTATTTTGTCTCTGGGCTTTTAAATCTCCCTTTGTTCTACATGTCTTTCTTCACTTCTTACTCCATAGCTGACCGTGTGGCTGTGTGGTTGTGACTGGTTCCTGGAGTCCTCCTTTCCTTCTCCTTTTCTTGCTCCTCCCTTTCCTTTTTCAAGCTCAATTTCTCTTCCTATTTATTCTATCTGCCTGGAAGCCCTATGTATCCCTCTCTCCTGCCTTGCTATTGGACATTCATTTCTTTATTAGAACAATCAGGTGTTTTGGACAGGCAAAGTAACACAGCATTAAAGAGTTAAGGAAATGCAACATAAAAGAATACAAGACATCTTTGCATCATTAAACAAAGGTTCACAGCATAAACAAATGAAACACATCTTAAAGTTAATATTCCACAACGGATATGTGAATATTAAATATATTTTCTAAGAAAAAAAGTGCATCTGAAGAGGCTATCTACTGAATAAATTTATCTATTCAGCATTCTGGAAAAGGCAAAAATGTAGAAGTGGAAAAAATAATGGTTTTCAAAGATTTAGAATGAGAAAGGAATTTAGATGGTAAATATAGATCTTGTAGAACAGCAAAACTATCTACAAAAATAATGTAATTATGGATACATAATGCTAGTTTTTCCTTAAAACCCATAGAATTTTACAAAAATGAGTCTTGTGTAAGTTTTAAAAAATTATTTATCAGTTCAAATATATTTAAATGACATGCATGTGAAAAAGAACTGTATTACTGTATTACCAATGTGTTAAACAAGCTTTACTGAAAGGGGACCAAGGGAAAGTTGCTGATATAAATAACTTTGGAAAAGAGTACTTCGAGTTTAGTTGGTAAGATCAATGACAATAGAAACTGTATAAGCACTATACTGAAGTTGATGCGTGTATTTGCCACAGGGTGATGGAGGAGGGTCATCTGCCTATCTGTTGCTTTCATTGGTTAATTAATAAAGAAACTGTTTGGCCTGATAGGTCAGAACATAGGTGGGTGGAGTAGACAGAACAGAATGCTGGGAAGAAGGGATGCCATGGAGCCAGCCACCAGGTCAGACATGCTGAATCTTTCCCAGTAAGCCACCACCTCGTGGTGTTACACAGATTATTAGTAATGGGTTAATCAAGATGTGAGAATTATCCAATAAGAGGCTATAACTGATGGTCCAGGCAGTATTTAAATGAATACAGTCTCTGTGTAATTATTTTGGGGCATAAGCTAGCCAGGGGGCTGGGAGCTGGGCAGCAGGAATGTAGTCCGCTGCTGCTTCTACACAGGGACATGGATTAACAACTCTAAGTTCACTGTGTATATACCGTAGAAGTAAAGAGATGTATGGAGGCATGTGATAGGAGTCAGGTTCCTGTGTGAGAATATGCAGGGGTGATGACCAAGAGGAGCTGCATGGTAGTAGAAAATTACAAACATCAATAGGAACTCATGTTCAGCTCAATACATTAAAAATGTTTGTGTATAGGTATGTGTTAGATACGGGGTTATTATATAGTCATGTTTCTTATTTCTGTCAGCTGATATGAAAACAATAACACTCCAGTAACAACAAATAGAGTATCTAAATCTTGGCCTCAAATGCCATTCACCAACTGAGAAAACAAGAAATCCTTGTCAAAATTAGTTTAGATATGATCATTGGTAGCACCATAACATAAGAGCTCAAAGTCTCCATATTACATTGAGGAGGTCTTCCAGAAGAATAAAAATTAGTTGAAACAGTTTGTAATACCTGGAAGTAGAGAATTGTAGTGATACAATAAGTAATTTATTATGAGAATACATCTCAACATGTAAAATAAATTTCCATGAGTCTGTACTATAAAATAAATTATTTAATAAGTGAATGAGAGAGGACACAAGTCACTCACACAAGAAATTCAAGTAATTTGTAAATGTCTCCCCCTCAAGGAAATGGAGACTAATTCTGTATGCTTTCTAAACACAGTGACTTTCTCCCAAAATGCCAGCAGGAGAAGAAATGAAATACAGTGACTCATGGTAGAACAAGCTAAAAAGATGTCTTGTTGTATGGAGAGAGTTGAGTCATGGTGACTATGCTTTTGAATGATGTGATTAAAGTGACACTGTACCTTTACAGCATGCACCATAACCCACAACCTCACTCTAGTCATGAGAAAAGCACCAGGACAGCCACAACTGAAGGGCATTCTACAAAATACCCATTACTCCTTAAAACTCTCAAGATCATCAAAAGCCAGAAAACTTAGAAGCCATCTAATTCAAGAGAAGCCAAAAGAGGCATGCTCGATAACAGGTATCTATGTTGAGAGACAAAAATTATAATAGGTAAAAATTAAGAAAATCGAAAGTATATCTGGTATTGATAATAATTTGTTAGGTTTAGTTTATGAATTGTGACAAGTTGCCACAATAAAGTCAGATGCTAATAAATAATAAGGGTAAAATGAGTTTGGGATTTACATGAACTCTCTACTTGCTTTTCAATTTTTTCTATACAGCTAAGAGAACTCTAAAGCAAAAGTAAACTCTTTTCTAAAGTCAATCAAATAACTAAAGAAAACCCTGATGCCTTGTCTCCCAAACAACTGAAATCCTGACTAAATTGATCTGTCTGTTGCCTAGACATTGGGAATTCTAAACGTTCTTCATACAGCCTACTGGGTCCTGAGATTGGACTCTAGGCAAGTCCTAGGTGCTACAGCATAAAAACAATTTGAGCCCAAATGCAATCCCAAAAATGTACATTTTTAAATCAAATATAGTTCCCCTGCTTGTAAGATAAAGGGGTCAAACAAACAAACAAACGAAAAGCCAAACAACATTTTTCAGTGTCTGAGATGAAGGAGCATTGTGCAGAGGAGTAAAAGAGTTTGTAAAGATAATAAAGTTTGCTGTCTACACTGCACATAATAACCAAGTTTTCTTTCTACACTGTTCACAACGGTAGCTACTAAGTTCACTTGGCCACTGAGCACTTGAAATGTGGCTAATGTGATGGGGGAATTTTTCATTTCCTTTAATTTTAGATAATTTAATCTCTAATGGAACATGTGACTAGTGGCTACCTCACTAAACAGCATTAATTCCATCAAAATACTGAACAACCCGTAAAGCTCCCTTGACTTTCAGATTACAGTGCATGCTGATTTTCTCAGGCTGATGGTTTTCTTCCTACAGCTAAGTCTCCTGTTCACTAGGAGGCAATTTGAAAACAGCAATTTGGAAACAGCAGTACCAGTGCTGCTCTACACGCCTGCACAGGCTACAGAAAGACCTGGAATCCTTTCTGGGTCTCCTGAGCCTGCAGTGCCTGCTGCTGGCTGCTGAAAGCACCCGTTTTGCCCTTGGAAGAGAGCATTTCCACTTCACCCCAGCTTCCTCCACCCCTACCTTCTGGAATATTTTGGTATATTCCAATGTAAATTTTTCAACTGTTCAGTCTGAAGCTAATTCTGAACTCCTAAAGATTAAAAGCAAACAGGTTCTCCTGTTGAAGGACTGCAGATGTTCTGTTATTTGTCTGTGCTTAAATAGCTTCTTCCCAGCCTTCTTCCATATACACAAATTTCAACTATGATGAACAGTTAGTGACCATATTAAACATTATTTTATTGCAGATAGCACTGTGGCAGAATAAAATTATACTATAGATTTCATAGAATGTATGGGTGATGGAGAGAAATAAACATTCTGGAGGGGTAATAGAAACTGAGCTTATCACATACAGCTACTGCCGGCTTCACATACTGAAGACTGTGAAAGTAAAATCCAAAGATGACACTGAACAGCTTCTGCGGGCTGGCCTTAGGACTCGCATGCACATTAAAATGGAGGTTCAGCTGTTGTTGCAGTTCACTGGATAGAACCGTGCAGGTTTTAATGATGCAAAGATGGAAAGATGATTTTTTTAAAAAAAAATACAGCTTTGTCAGTCAGAGGCTGCTGAAATATTATTCTAGTTATCATGCTGGGCAGGGGTTAGAGGGACAATCAGAGTTATCAAGAGCAAATTAGTAGAAAATTAAAACTAGATATTAGTCGTATATTTGACCATTCTAATCACGAACTTCCTTGATTTTGCCATATTTCTAGAAAATGGCTCAGAGCCTATAGATTCGGGACCATTTATGTTTCTATAATAGCTTCACTGAAATGTAATTTACACACTAAAATTCACCCATTTTAATATTCTATAAAGATCTTATTTAAGAGATATTTGTGAGCCACCCAACACGGGTGCTAGAGTCTGCTGCAAAAGCTGCACATTCTCAGAACCTCTAAGCCATCTTTCCAGCCCCAACTTCATACTTTTTAAAGATAAATTAACGAGTTTTAGTAAATTCACATTTATTCATATATTGCTACAGCATGTATTTCTTTCTATTTTTACCTCAACTTTGGAATGTTCCTTTTACCACAGGAAATCACTGGTGACTATTCACAGTTACTATCAATTTCCCTAATCTTTTACTAAGATTTATGCAACCACTTATCTGCTTTCTATATTGATGAATATACCTGTTCTGACGACTAAAATATAAATGAATCACACAATAAGCAGTCTTTTTGAAGGTTTATCCAAGTTATACCATAAATTGGTACTATGCTTCTTTTTGCACATAAATGATATTATTGTCAGGGCAAACCACATATTACTTATCCATTCCTTGATAAAAATTTGGGCTATTTCTAACTTTTGTGCATTATGAAAAATAATGCTGCAAACATTTGTGCTAGGATTTAGATAGAAATTATGTTGAATCAATAGATCAGTTTTGAGAGAACTGTTACCTTAACAATAAATGGACATAGAATGTTCCTCTTTACATTTAATGTTCTTTTAAAAAACCTGCAATGTTTTGAATTCTACAGTGTGCAGATCTTGTTTTGATATTGTTAATGTATTCCTAACAGATTATTATTCTGATATTGTAATGCTGCCTTTATTAATCTTTCTGTAATTTTTTTTCAGAGCTGAGAGCCAAATCCAGGGCTTTGTGCCTGCTCTATCACTAAGCTAAATCTCTAACCTAGATGATATAATATATAAAACTGTTTTCTTAATTTCAATTTGGATTGCTTGTGTAGAAATTTTAGGATAGCATGCAGAAAAGACTTATTTTTTTTTCAGACAGGCTCCTATTATGTAATCTAGGCTAGACTTGAACTTGCCATCCTTCTGCTAATAATAGACAGCTACCACCATACATGGCCACAAGTGTTATTTTTATAATGACATATAAGTCTTTAATCTTTCTTAACTCAATAGCTGTAACAGTTTTGTTATTATATGGGTAAATTTCTACATAAAAACATGCTTTCAATAAATAAGCATATTTTATTCTTCCTTGACAATATAAATGTCCTTTATGTCTTTTTTTTGCCTAGTTAGACTGTATAGAAACTCCAAAACAGTGTTACATAAAGATGACAAAAATTAACAAACAAACACCCCCTGCTTTGTAACCATTCTTTTCCTTACATAGGGGGGAATGAATTTAGTCTTGTCCTTTAAGTACTGTGTTAGCTGTGTATCTTTTGCAAATGTCCCATTCTATTACTAATATGTTAATAATTTCAACCATAAAGGAGCATTTGGATTTCTTTAATTTTACTGCTAGTAAAGTAATTATGTTTTATACATCATTCTATCACTATGGTGTATTGCATTGACTGATTTCCTAATACATTCTTTTAAACCTATAAGTGGCCTTAGAAGGCCACAATGCTACCCAATCCTGCTATATTTTGCTGTGCTAAATTTTTTTTATCTCAATTGATTCTCTAAATTCTTTGTGGTTTCTCCTTTTAGTTAGAATTGTTTTGAAGTACACAGTTTAATATCTGAATAGCTTAGGTTTTCCAAAATGTCCAAAGAATATAAAGATCACTGAGGGACTCATGTTGTCCATATTCTAAAAGTGCCAAGAAAGTCAGAGTTGTAGAAACTGACATATATATTACAAAAGATTGCAACCTTTGTTACAGGAAGTAAATATTCTTTATTAATTTTCTGTTCATGATTTCTATTCAACCTTGATATAGCCAATCTTACCATGATTTGCCCAACCTGGGATTACCCAGCTTGCATTTCTGGGAATAATCTCATTTGTCCTTGGTGCTAAAATTATTTTTATATGTTATGGTATTGATTTCCTAATATCATGTTTAACAATTTGTATTTACATTTATGAGGTACACTGGTTTATAGTTGTTCTTTTCTTATTATTTATCAAGTATTGGAATAGGAAAAAAACAACATTTGGGAAATATATCTGGCAAATCTTTCCTCTTTTTATTGCTTTAGCACTTTATTTTTGAAATCACAGGTAATTCAAAGTGACTATCATTAGAGCTCCTATAAAAGACCTTCTCGCAGAATTTGATCCAGCTATAAAATTAAAAAATATTGAACTTTAAGATGAACTCCATTTTAGAATCTTTCCCGAAAGAAGGAACATATTGCCCCATCTGTGCTTTCCTTCTCCTCAAAGCATATTATATAAAACTCTGCTTTAAAAATCAACACTGCAGAGTTCAGAATAACAAAGTACCTGCCTATTTCAGAATTTTATAGGATACTTTAGTTTACAATTAGCACAAAGTATCGGGCAAGATTTTATTTCAATAGTCCAGATAGGAAGATTTCCTCATTCACTAATACTGCTACACACAGATATCAATTTTCTCACCATGATTTGCAATAATGATAAATGTTTTTTTTAATGAAGCATTTTTCAAATGTCACAGCTCCTGAAACTATAATTGGTCCAATTCTAGCATGTGTGGTATTCTTTCAAATTTTCTTAGACAATCTTAAGCCTTAATAAAAGAACTTCCCAATTTAACCAAAAGTAGTGTAGGAAATTCTCATTTTTTATTCATGGTTAAAGATTCTGCACTAAAGCTACAGAAGTTTGACATCATAACCAAGAGAGCTGATGTGGTCTTCACAAACAAAAAAAACAACTTCCTGAGCCATTAATACCTAAAGAACTCTCCAAACTTTTAATTACAGCTCCAACTTCAATTTCTAACTGAATGACAGCCAAGCCTCCTTCCAACAACTTTGGATTCGCAATGATTTTTGTGTCAATGGTATTCTGTTTCTGTGGCCTTTTAACTGCTTGCTGCAAGAAAAATCCATAGGTTATTTGTGACTTCGTGACAAATTCGCCTCATTTCCCAAGGGTAAGTTCATCAGGTGATTAAGAATATAAAGATCACTGAGACACTAAGGCCGTCTATATTAGACACAAAAATATACTCTTTGCCTTCTTTAAAGTGGTATCAAGCAAGCCAGAGTTGTAGACACTGAGACAGACATCACCATGCCTTGGGGGGTGACCAGCTTTGTTACAGAAAGTAAAGATTATTTATTAATCCTCCGGTACCTGCTTTGATTGAAGGTATAGAATTTCCCACAACAGCCAGTTGTGGTGGCGCACGCTGGTAGGATTTGCTGAAGGAGGCAGAGGCAGGAGGATCACGAGTTCGAGACCAGCCTGGGCTACACATTGGAGTAAGGGGTACACTGATCCATTGCTGGTGGGAATGCAA
>NW_004949177.1:1758696-1763247 GCF_000317375.1 Microtus ochrogaster
GCTGAACATGGAGGACAATGAAGACTGTTGAGAAGTCAAGAACAATGACACTGGGTTTTGATCCTACTGCACGTACTGGCTTTGGGGGAGCCTAGGCAGTTGGGATGCTCACCTTACTAGACCTGGATGGAGATGGGAGGTCCTTGGACTCCCTACAGGGCAGGGAACCCTGACTGCTCTTTGGGCTGGAGAGGGAGGGGGAGTTGGTTGGGGGAGGGGGAGGGAAATGGGAGGCGGCGGTGGGGAGGAGACAGAAATCTTTAATAAATAAATAAAAAAGAACAAAAAAGAAAAACAAACAAGTAAAAAAAAAGAATTTCCCACAACAATGATTGCATTCAATATAAAATACTTCTGAATTTTTTTGTATCTCCATCCACGTTAAAAGAGGTCATTGAAACAAGATGAACATCTGTATCATAGGTTTTGTTCAAATGTTCTATTTGCTTAACAGCCAGATCCAAAAAGGTGTTCTCATTTCTTATATTAACCAGCATTTTTGGGGCTTTACAACTCTTGCCAGTTCCCAAACCACCAATGAGTTTCATCACCAGCACTTTGCTCAACACAGATCAAATATTACCATGCAAGCTCTTGACCTTTGTCTTTCCATAGGGCTGAAATGAATCTTCTGAAGGATTTTCCCTCAGTCCACAGAAGATTTCTTTTCTTGCAAAATTCTATCAAGTAGTTTCCAAAGTCTATCAAGCTCACATTTAGTGTGCTCAAACTCATATGAAGGTGCTATGGTGTATATTTTTTCTAATTTCCTATTCTATTTCTTGGCCAATAACTTCTTACAACTGAGAAGTGCCATTTTGTGATAGCCTTGCTAAGATCTTTCTCTGGTCCATCAGCTAAGAAGTTAGGGAGCACTGAAAACAACTCGGAATTATGGCTTAGTTGGCGTCCTCCATGTACTCTCACCTGGCAATCACAGTTGGTTGGCTCAGCTGGCAGCCCACTAGCATTATGCCTCCTGGCACCTAGACTCCTGTTTTAGGCCTATTTTTATTTTACTTAAAATATAATTACATCATTTCTTTCTTCCCTTTCCTCCATACAACCTCTTCCACTCCCTCTCAAGTCTGTCTATTTCTCATATGTATATTTGGTGCAGGACAATTGTCTATATTCTGTAAATTAAGTTTTAAACAAAGGCTGATTGGCCAGTAGCCAGGCAGGAAGTATAGGCGGGACAACCAGAAAGGAAGTAGAGATGTGTCAATGAGAACAGGAGAATTCTGGGAAGAGGGAAGCTCCCTCTACAGTCCTGCCCAGATACAGAAGAAGCAAGATGTGACTTCGCTGCTGAAAAAGGTACTGAGCCATGTGGCTAACATGAATAATGGGTTAATAAAAGTTATAAGAGTTAATAAGAAGCCTGAGCTAATGGGTCAATCAGTGTATCATTAACACACCTCTGTGTGATTTTTAGGGGGACTTAATGACAGCGGGAACCGGGTAGGACAGAAAACTCAGTCAACATATAGTATTTCAGGAACTTGGTACTGAGTAAGCAATTAGGGGGTTCATTCCTGGTAGAGACTAAGTCTCCCTTTCTCAGCAATCATTAGGTGCCTATAGTTCTCTGTCTAGGAGCAGAGCCCCTTCTTCCACCTTAGCATATCTATTGGCATATGGATTAGAATTCATTTTTCTTGTTGTATATTCAGAAACCCTTCATGGTTGCCAAAAGGTTTCCTATAACCCCATATTCAGTCACACAGCACCAAAAACTGGAGTGAGTATAATGTTTTTGCATGCTTTGTATGCTTTTTGAGGGGTCAAGTTTAATATCTTCTACTCTTTATTTTAGTCATTGGAGTTTTACCATGTTTCTTTAATATTTTTAATGTTTTTGTAACTCTTTTTACTTTTATATTCTTGGCCCCATATCCAAAAGTTTTCCAGTAGCATTGATCTTCAAAAGACTTTTAGATTTATTGATAGTTGGATTTGTTGTACATTGTTGGTCTCTATTCTTATTAATTTATACTTAATCTTTATTGTTTCCTTTAGGGTTTGAAATTGTGTAGTGATATTTTGTTTGTGTTTTAACAAATAAAGCTTGCCTGAAGATCACAGTGCAGAGCTGGCCACATCAGTTAGCCATAGAGGCCATGCAGTGGTGGCACACACCACTAGAACTCGGGAGACAGAGGCAGATGAGATTGAATCAGTCTAAATGAGAAACAAAGCCAAGTGGTGGTGACCTAAACCTTTAATCCCAGCACCAGGGAGGTGCAGACGGGAAGTGATATTGATGGGCAGAGGAATATAAGATAGGAGAAGACAGGAAGGCAAGATTCAGTCTGAGGATTCGTGTAGACAGTATCTTGCCCCCCTTAGGTTTGAGGATTCATTAGAGGTTTTAAAAAAATCTCTCCAGTGACTGGCTCTTTGGCTTCTCTGATTATTTCAGCATTTATCCTGGTATCTGACTCCAGATTTTTATTATTAAGAGCAATTAGATTCATGCTACAAAACTATTTGCTCTTTTTTCTAGTTTTTAAAAAATCTATTCCATTTCTTTAGTTATTTGTGTGGGGGGGTGCACATAGGTGGAGGTCAGAGGACAACTTGTACTAATTGGTTCTCTCTTTCCACCATGTGAATTCAAGGGCTCAAACTCGGGTTGTTAGACTTGGCAACAAGTGTCTTTACTTGACAAATCATATCACCACCATCCCATTTTTATTAACTTTTAGAATTTTGAGATAGTTTCTCACTAAATTTCTTAGACTGACCTTGAACCCAAGTAAACCTGGAACCTACGAAGTAACTGAGATTATAGGCTTATACCACTAGACCTGGCTTAACCCAGGCATCTAAATTCCATCCATACTCCCTACAAAGAACAAAAAACAATATTCTATATGCCATCCTTGAACCCAGGATTCACTATAATTGTGTATGTATTCCTAGCAAGAAACTTCAGAATGCATTGGAAGCAAGTTTTCCATGTATCTATTGTGTTGTCTAAAAGGGACTTAAGATATTACTGTCTCTTCTTCAAGCTAAAGCCTTGCACTCCCAAGGTATATTTTCTAACCCAGAAAGCAGAAATAGGAAGTCTTGGTAGCTCGAACCAACAGAAAGACCAATTAAAACATTTCCAATAGAGTGTAGAATAGAAACAACTTCAGAGGCAGTTACTTCATTTGTGATCTAAAGCTGAGCTATTAACTATCCCTCCTTCTTGTCTTCTAATACTCACTGGTATTTTAATCTGTATTCTATCACTTTATCTACATGTCTATGATTTAACAGAGCTATATACAGACAGGACTCCCAGGCCTTTTGGCTTGGAGAGTAGGGAACTTGTCCTGAGTCAAACACTTCCTGGTTCAGAGCTCTCCTCACTATTTGCATTCAAAGATAATTCCCAATTGAATAGCTAATGACCATGGAGATTACTGCTTGTAGCTGCTCCCTAACAGTATAGATAGGCAGAAGTCCTCACCATCCCAGAGGGCCTATCCCCTTCCCACCTTTATAAGAACTGCCAGGTTTGAGCAGAGCCAACAAGAGTATATTCATGTATTAATAGGCAATAAGTAGAGAGCTAGGGCAATGCAGGGAGGCATTCACCTCCAGACTTTTCATGAATGCAATTCATGAAATTATGAGAAGCAATTCACTTGATACAGCTGGGACATAGGACAGTCATTGACTCAGCACCAAGAGCTGGCCCAGAGCTTAGTCGGGGCCAGCTCAGTAGTAGCACTCTGTCATTTGTCACATACCTTTTTGTGTTGTCATTCTGATGTTGGCTGGAGCCCTCAGCAATGAACGAATAAATATCTCAAAGATTGCCATGAACATTAGAATTCTGCTACAGTAGAAGCTACAAGGAAAAAGGAAACAGATGGCTCTAGGAGCAGGATTATCATCAAGTTTTGGGCATGCGAATACCAAGTAATACGCTATAAACAGACACAAACTGGAAAGAGTTTGGAAGGATAAGAAACAGAATTGATTAATTGTGCAGTGTTGTGGACAGGCACTTTCAAGAGCATACACACACATACATATATATTAGTTATGAAGAGTTGTCTCAGTGGGAGAAATGCATGTTGTGCAAGAAGCCTGAGGAACTGAGTTCAAATTCCCAGAAGTCATGCAAAAGCCACACATGGTAACACAGTCTATAATCCTAGTGGTCTTACAGGAAGCCATGAGGCAGAGACAGGAGTTTATGGACTAGCTGACCTGGCACATGCAGCAGTGAACACCAAAGAAAACAGCCTGTTTCAAACAAGGTAGAAGATAACAGACACCTAAGGTTGCTCTTGTAATGATTGTTTTGTCTCTTTAAGAAACAGGCCACGCCCACTCCCTCCCCCATCCACTGAGGCAGGCTGATCTTAAGCTTCCAGCCTGAGCTCACTCTCTTTTCCATCTTCCTCTCAGAGAAGCAGCCTCTGCCTCTCTCCCTACTTCTACCCTCCCCCGCTTCTATCTCTCTCTTCTCTCTTCCTTCTCTCTCTCTCTCTCTCTCTCTCTCTCTCTCTCTCTCTCTCTCTCTCTCTCTCTCTCTCTCTCTCC